>NC_072779.1:8289389-8384404 GCF_022539595.1 Amphiprion ocellaris
AAAAAAAAATCATCATGAATTTTGGCGCAAAAAAAACGCCTTACTATACTATGTCGAAAAAAAATGCGATTTTTCAAACATGTTGTAAAAACGTGCCATATGATGAAATACTGTAAAGGAGGCCGTGAAAAGCACTCCAGAAAGGTTTTCTTTGAAAAAAAAATCATCATGAATTTTGGCGCAAAAAAAACCGCCTTACTGTACTATGTCGAAAAAAAATGGGATTTTTCAAACATGTTGTAAAAACGTGCCATATGATGAAATAATGTAAAGGAGGCCGTGAAAAGCACTCCAGAAAGGTTTTCTTTGAAAAAAAAATCATCATGAATTTTGGCGCAAAAAAAACGCCTTACTATACTATGTCGAAAAAAAATGGGATTTTTCAAACATGTTGTAAAAACGTGCCATATGATGAAATAATGTAAAGGAGGCCGTGAAAAACACTCCAGAAAGGTTTTCTGTGAAAAAAAAATCATCATGAATTTTGGCGCAAAAAAAAACGCCTTACTATACTATGTCGAAAAAAAATGCGATTTTTCAAACATGTTGTAAAAACGTGCCATATGATGAAATAATGTAAAGGAGGCCGTGAAAAACACTCCAGAAAGGTTTTCTGTGAAAAAAAAATCATCATGAATTTTGGCGCAAAAAAAAACCCTTACTATACTATGTCGAAAAAAAATGGGATTTTTCAAACATGTTGTAAAAACGTGCCATATGATGAAATAATGTAAAGGAGGCCGTGAAAAACACTCCAGAAAGGTTTTCTTTGAAAAGAAAATCATCATGAATTTTGGCGCAAAAAAAAACGCCTTAAATAATGTAAAGGAGGCCGTGAAAAACACTCCAGAAAGGTTTTCTTTGAAAAGAAAATCATCATGAATTTTGGCGCAACAAAACGCCTTACTATACTGTCAACAAAAAATGCGATTTTTCAACATGTCATAGTTTAGTCTGTCATCCAAAATTTGACCAAAACGTCATAGTTTAGTATGTCGTCTAAAATGTGACAAAAATGTCATAGTTTAGTCTGTCGTCCAAAATGTCACCAAAACGTCATAGGTTAGTGTGTCGTCCAAAATGTCAGTAAAACGTCATAGTTTAGCATGTTGTCCAGAATACGGAAAAAACTTCATCGTTTTGTATGTCGTCCAAATTGTCACCAAAACATCATAGTTTAGTATGTCATCTTAAATGTCACTAAAACATCATAATTACTCCACCAAGAAATGCGGCAAAGTTATGTAACGATCGGCACACATTTGTCTGTGAATCCATCTGTCTGTCTGCGTGCAACATTACTCCACAATGGATAAACGGATTTGGATGACATTTTCAGGGGAAGTCAGAAATGACACAAGCACCACCTCATACAATTTTCGCGCTGATGCAGCTTATAGTCTGGATCCACAGCTTTGTGAAGGATTTCCCATTGTCAGATATAGCAGCCGGCACAGCGTCACCGTAACCATGACGTGAACACTGTGTCAGTTACCTGCTGACAATGACATGATTGCGATCCTACTACAAATTGACTGTGATTCATCAGTTGGAAATCATACAAGGAACAAATGATCAAACTGTGGGCTGTTTCTGAGTCCCATCAATTCCTGCAGCCCGCTACATATTTAGGTCACGCAATGTAGCAAACCACAGCCAGACTGGTGAACCTCCTGATGTTTCACAAAGCCTTTTTTACATTTAGCCGTCAGCCTTATTTTGAACACAAATTCACCTTTCTGCCCTTCACTCCTTTCTTCAGGAAACACCGTCAGAGCTTGTCTCCATTCCAGCTGTTTCTAAGTTTAGCCACATCCTTTGCTGGACAGCAACAGCGTGGAACCGTTCTCTTTCATCTTTCCGTGATTCTTCGGACTTTTCAGCAGCGTCTTCGTCGTGTCAAGAATCCGCTTCTTACATAAACACTTCCTCTGCCGCTGGAATGGTGAAAAAATAAAAGCCCATAACATGAAAACTACGCCTTCAAAATAAAAAGCATGGAGGGAACGGTTATTTTAACACCAGCAAAACAAAGGCTTGCCAAAAGTGATTAACTGATCAACAGACCTTTATTAGAGTAACTGACACACAATTCGGTATCCATGCATAACATGCACATGCATAACACATGCCTGTGCTCAGCACAAGGTCATTTTTGATTAAAAATTTCATCCGTCGGAAAAGATAGGTCAACTGAGCAGCCTTGACGGAATACTGCTCTCTGAATGCTTTTCTAGTCTTGTGATTGTTATTACTTTGTCTGCAAAGAGTCTTCTTCCTGAAAGGAGCGTGGTCAGTAGCAGCTCACCTATAATAAAGGCTACAGACACTGAAACAGCCCATTTAGAACAGATGTAAGATGCAAGGTTTTCATTAATTTGTTGAAAAGAGGCACAGTATGGGCTCTTTAATGCATACATAAAGTTTTAAAAATAACAGTTTGCCATTTCACGTACTGTATTTTGGACCATTTCTTGTCTCCAGAAGTTTGTTTGCATGATCAAGAAATAGTCTGACACATAACCTGCTGGTGAAAAGATGGAGTGAAGAGATGAGAATTGATTCCTGAGCTTTAAAGGTGCTGTTTGGCAGGATTTGTTACCTTTCGACAGAACCAAAGGTTTGCAATCTTTATGCTAAGATGGGAAAACTGCCTGCTCACTAGGGTTTAACGAAAAAGTATCAGTCTTATTCTTTATGGTTTCCCAAAATGTTGCACGATTAATCTAAGAATTTTTTTTATAGTATGCACAGAATTTAAAAACCTCTGTGCTTCAAGATAACATGCTCATAACTGCCCTGTTTTCTCTCCACAATCTTCCGAATCGGTCGTCACTGTTAAACTTTGCTTTGAATCATGTTGCATTTCTCCTGTTTTTGGAGGTTTATCTAGTACGACAAGAATTAAACACAGTACAAAATGAGCAAATGTGTCATTTCTAAAGGCTTGACAGAGTGGAACAGTGCTGAGATGTGGGCAATATTAATACATGGCATCTGAAGGTTACATCCTGTGTATTCACATGGTTACATGTAAAAATATTTTCTTTCATGCGGTATCTTGAATTGATGGAGTGGAAAATCTGTTCTTGCATGCGGCTGAGAAAAGCACACAAGGGCCCTTTGCAGACAGAAATAAACATAAATGCTGTGGCGATAATGGAAGAGAGGCTGTTTAGCAGATATGTCCATTAAACAGACCATCCAATTAGTTGATCAAACCTAAAGGCTATTACTGGATTGAGGATTTCTTTAATTAGGAACAGCAGTAAAGCGTAAACCAGTTTAGACAGCTGTGGTTCCTCCAGTGCTACTCTGTCTTTTCATGGTATCCATCTTAACACTGTGCTGCCTCAGTCTATAATAACTGACATTTGCTTTCTAAAGTGAATGTGAACATCTTCAAAAGGTGGATATTTCACTCTGGATATAAATAACTCTCATTCAGACCTGACTCACTGTCAAACTGTTGGCTCCATTGTTGACGTGAGGCATTTTCTTCAACCCTAAAATCAATTTCTTGCCAGTCAAAAACATGGCATATGCTGCTCTTTTCCACACGGCAACGACAGCACGGCCTGCTTTTGTTGGGTCTGCCTCAAGTGTTATTTGAAATTCCATGTTTTCAAATTAGACTTTATAGTTTACTTCATCCCCTTTGATGTGTAATAACTCGGCCTTGTAAAGCAACACATTTGGAAGTGCTTTTTCCGAGGACCAGACTGTACATGCAATAAATAATGTATTCGTGGTGCCGTGTAATGCACCGTATGTTTTCAGCAACGTACATCCAGGATCTTCGCATTAATCCGCAGACATGTCACACAGATATAGGCGCGTATTTCCTTCAAACAATTAATCAATTAATCTGCGACTATTTTTAGAATTCACAAATCCTGTATCATTTGCAGCTTCACTCTGGTGAGGATTTACTGCTTTCCTCTGTTTTATGTCATCCTAAACTGAGATTTTTAGACTTTACCTTGGGATTTTAGGAAATTGTGAGACATGTTTATGCATTTTGTGCATTTTATGGACTTAACAATTAGCTGAGACAGTAATCAGCAGATTAAGGAGTAACAAAAAATTACTACTATGCGGTGCTAGAGAACAAGATATCTTAATGTAGGAGCACCTTTTGCCTGACTCATATTGCACATACAGACTAGTGAAAAATTAAAGGAAAAACCTGAACCCGTGATTGCTACATTGAGCATTGAGCTTTATAGAACTCATATACTCATATGAACTCATATGCCTGAACCCCCAGAGCAAGCCAAAAGGCGACAGTGGCAAGAAAAACACTCTTTTAACAGGGAAAAAAACCTTGAGCAGAACCCGGCTCTTTATGTGGGGGGACCCATCTGTCTGCTGGCTGGGTGGGTTGAGAAGGACAGAAGAGGTAGAGAGGTAGAGATAGAGAGGTGGAGGTAGAGAGATAGAGGGGTAGAGAGGTGGAGAGGGGGAGAGGGGGAGGGATGGGAGAAGAGGGGGGTGGGGAACAAGGAACATATAACATACAGTTGGATACATGCGTGATAAGCTTGATGATACATACAAGCAAAGTACAAGCTAACACTGAAATTCATTCATAGTTTACTGTTACGGTGTAAGGCTCTGGCATTAAATATACTACATATATAGCTGGTAGTAAAATTCAAACAGTATGTAGATGAGCATATCAAGTATAGTGAGGGTGATGCAGAGTTGACTGGTGGAAATGGGCAGCTGGAAGCAGTGGGATGGAGGAAGGTCAGCAGCAGCATCCCATAGTGGACATGGTGGAGATTAGGCCAGTTGGTGGAACAGCAACCACACATCTGAAGCATCCAGCTCTGGGACCAGGGACACTTGGAGAAAGGACACAGGGAGAAACAGAGTGAATGTAATGCAATAACGGTGTATATATTAAATATAAAGGTAGATAGCGAAGGGCTCAGTGCATCCAGAGAGGTCCCCCAGCAGTCTAGGCCTATAGCAGCAGAACTAGGGGCAGAACTAAGGGACATTGAAAGGGGAAGTGAGTTGTGCAAATGGAGACACCAGCTGACCCCCTCAGGGTCCCCCAGTCAGCCCTAACTATAAGCTTTGTCAAAAAGGAAGGTTTTAAGCCTGGTCTTAAAAATAGAGCAGGTGTCCGCCTCCCGAACCCAAACTGGGAGCTGGTTCCACAGGAGAGGCGCCTGATAACTGAAGGCTCTGCCTCACATTGTACTTTTAGAAATTCTAGGAACAACAAGTAAGCCTGTAGTCTGATCACCTTTATCCTATAATGAAACATTTCTGATACAGATGGGTTTCTTCCAGGGTGATTATGTATATAGGTGGGTCACTAAACAGTTTAATGAATACAAAAGTGATGTGAATACAAATGCTATGGCCTTAACAGATACCAGATCTCAACCTCAGTGAACACCTATGACACCCACACATTTTAGACAAAGCATAAATAGGACAAATATCCCTCCAGCAGGATCTCACAGGGTTGAAAAAAGTCAGTGCCAAGTTCTTCTGTTGGCACGTGGAGGCCCATCACCTTAGTATGACACAATGTTTTTTCCTTTCATTTTTCACCTGACAGTGTGTGACAAAAAGTCAAATAAAGAACATGGAAATCAGAATAAAGATGCCATTTACTATCATAGCTGGGGCAGAAGTCTGTTGCATCGTTGCATGAATATTTAGAAGTGATTTCGATGATTGAACCCAGCATGTCCACCATAACAAAACCATTTCAGGACATAAGGTCCCTACCTGACATGCAGTTTGACACGGTTGAGCAGATAGATAGATAGATAGATAGATAGATAGATAGATAGATAGATAGATAGACAGACAGACAGACAGACAGACAGACAGACAGACAGACAGACAGATAGATAGAGTCCCTCTTTTTAATGCTCCCTCCCCACCAAACTACAGCATAAAAAAAGAAAACTAGACACGGCAGACTGGTACAACATCAGCAGCAGTTTCTTACAGAGTTTAAAGGACCCCAGTCTCCTCAGGAAGTACAGATGATTCTGTCCTTTCCTATAGATGCTGTCCGTGTTGTCTGACCAGTCCACTTTGTTGTCCAGCTGCAGTCCCAGGTACTTATAGGTTCTGACCACCTCCATGTCCTTGCTACTGATGGAAATGGGCTGGAAATGGGGTCTCTACCTCCTGAAATCCACCACCATCTCCTTGGTCTTGGAGGTGTTCAGCTGCAGGTGGTTTGAGCTACACCATCCCACGAAGTCCTCCACTAGGCCCCTGTACTCTCCCTCCATTCCATCCTTGACTCATTCAACAATCACAGCATCATCCGAGCACATGGCAAATTATGATGATAAGAGAGAGGCCACCATATGCAAGAGGCCCTACTGCACGGAAGAAACACACGTCTTTATTGACAAATGCAACATCCATCTGTGCTTTGTGCCACAGAAACTGCTTCAAGGTCATATGAACTTGAATGAGTGAATAGATAAGTGTCCACAAGCTGATGTCTGTGCCAGTGGTTTGCGTGATATGTTGTGTAGCCTTCTATGGTAAAAAGCACGGCAATGCGTTCAGAATATTTTATTGACAAAGACATCAAAACTGATGTCTTGATTTTATGTTACTCAAAATCACACACATGTAAAGTTGGTAATGTTCAGACCTGCACACAGACACCGACAATAACCATAAGAGGAAAAATTAAAAAGATTGCATTCAGCATTTAAAAAGTAACTATGTGCAAAAAATTCAATGTAAAAGGCATTTTAAAAGAGCATTTCCTATTTCAATAACAGAAGTATTGCACAAATACTTACCAGTGAAAAATTAGCACTGTTAAAGGAGGTTGTCCCTCACATTGTGATGAAATTGACACCCCAGATTCTTCCTCATCTGACCCACAGAAAACCTCCCCAGAAATTAGTCTGATTTTTAGACCCTGTTAGCATTTACAACCCCATCTTCATTCCAAATCTAGGCCAGATACAGCACCTAACTTTTGTTCTAAACCTGTACCGTTTAAAGCCTGTGGAGTAACTTATGCACAATGCAAGAACACAAAAATACAGAAAGGCACATTCAATAGCATTCAGTTAAAAAAAAAAAACTTGTTTGAAGACATCAACTTCCAAATGTTAAAAACATATCCTGTTTTTCTTAAGTTTTAATGACATTTCACGCCCATTCAGTCGTGGCGTCCATTGAATTGGACATGTAAAAATACACACAACAAAAATGGACTTGGCAAAAATGTCTTTTTTCCCCTGCACTACTATACTGGAAAGGAGTAAAAAGCAACTGGACAAAAAACAGGTCTAAAGGGGTTAAAATGCAGCCTTATTCAAATGACATGATGCCACAGATGACAATAGAAAGACAAGAACCGGCTGTTGGTATGTTGAAAGGTGGCATGTCGGTTTGGGTTGTAGTTGGGTACTTGAATGTCCACAAGATGACTGTTTGTCATCTAAGAAATCATTTCAGGTAGAATAGTCCCACAGATAATTGCAACTTCATGCTCTGGATATCTGTCAACATGATCCAGTCTCCCCAAAAATGTCTGACAGCTTCACCGAGTCATTCAGGAAGAGTCATAATGTCTCTTTTCCATCTGTACTTTATCAATTCCAGTACAGAGACTCGGTTGTTTCATGACATCCACTCTGTTGTAGGATGTTGTTTGGTGGCAAAACTAAAGCACATGCCCCTATATGTTAAAAAGAATGGATATAATTTCATAAAATGTCCAATTCTGTTGGGAAGATTTTAGTTTAACCTTACTAGAATGTTGTCTCGGAGCAAGAACTGTCCCTTAATCCTTCTTTAAAAATTGAATTTCCTAAGACACATAGCGGGAATGTTGTTGGATCTGTATTGATCAAAGTCCTCGGAAATCAGTTTACAAGTAATCTGTGGATTTTCACTGTTTTCTGCGATTTCAAACCACAACTTATAAACTGAGGGATCAAGCACACGCTGATGTCCTACACTGGTGGTTTTATTCTAGATCACACTGTAAATCCTATAAAATGGACCACAGCACGGAGACTCGCCGGGAATCCTGGTGAAGCATCACGCAGAATGCAACATCTTGTGTCGTTATCATCATGGATTTTCCTCGCTATGTGTCCACATTTCATTGGGCGACAGATAATCAGGGAAGAGTTCGCATATTACACGCCTGAACACATCCACATACATGCACCAAGGTGACGAACCAGCTGATGCCTTTGAGAAACTCTGGGGCAGCCTTCTGCTTTAAGATGCCCTCCCCGGACCCGAGAAGTGGCCCAATCGCCCTCCTTTCCCAGTCACCTGATTCATGTACTGCCATTTTACACACAAGTTTGACTGACACAAAAAAAAGAAAGGAAGAAAAAAATCGGAATTGGCCTATCGGCAACCTCAGCAGAGAAATACACCCTTTTGTAAGAAGATTAAAAAAAAAAAAAAAAAAAAAGACTGAGGGATAAAAATTGAAGGTTTCGATGCAGCCAGCGCGAGGTGCTGTGTGGATCAGAGGAGGTGTTTGCGCTCGGATCTCTGCGTAGATTCACAGGAGAAAAACCGGGTGAAGAAGAAGAAGAGGAAAAGGTTGGAAAAGGACAATGCTGTTTTTATGTTGAGAGATGAGTCTTCGGCCATTTAAGGGGGATGCCGCATAGATTTAATAATCATCACCGGCGCGCTTTCGTTTATTGACGTTGTTTCGGATTCAGCCCTCGTTCAGACGCACCCCGCCGGCATCTCACCCCTCGGCGGCTTCTATTTCAGGGATACATCATAGCGCACTGTCTTATTATTAATAGCAACCAGCTTTGGATTCGGGAGGATCTGATTGAATTTTTTCTAATTTTGATTTTTTGGCCTCTCCAGCCCTATTTTTACGCACGGCTCTCCATCCATCCATCCATCCGTCCCTACAGCTGGCTGGTTTTTCAACCCTGGATGTGAGCGTCTTATGTTGCATTTGGCCGCCGCATGAATTCTCCCACCGGATCCTCGTCGGTGTACTCTGCTGTCCTCCACCACCACTACCTCCTCCTCCACCACCACCACCACCTCCTCCTCCGGCCGATTCTCACAGAGGGCACTACCCTCCTCCTCCACCACCACCACCACCTCCTCCCCGCCGCTAAAGACATTTTGATCATCCTCCGCGGCTCCCCCCCTGCCAACCCGGACTCGACCATCACCACTCCGCCTGCCTCCTCCTCATCCTCCTCATCATCACCACCACCACCACCGCCGCCGCCACCATCCGCCTCCTCCTCCTCCGTAACATGTCGGGACAGTCTTTGACGGACCGGATCGCCGCCGCGCAGCACAGCATGACCGGGTCTGCCATCAGCAAAGCCGTCTGCAAGGCCACGACGCACGAAGTCAGCGGACCCAAGAAGAAGCACCTTGACTGTAGGTTAAGCATACCATCACTGCTTTACTGTATACAGAATAGCCTTGCATGCATGTTTCCTCTCACAAAGGGTAGCTTGTATAAACAGCATCTATTATTCCTCCCCCCCTCCACCACCACCACCACCTCCACCTTCTCATCCAGCCTCTTTTAATTAGGCTCCATTACATTCCCTTAGATTAAAATGTGATTTACGCAACGAGAACATGCAACTACAATGCGTCTGACCATGACTGCAAGCAGTAAATTTTAAAACATATAAGGGGCGAGAGAGGAAGGGGATTTGGGGGGGGGGGGGGGTGGCAAACAGCCAGGCACTATCTGTGCATGTCATTCAGGGGAAATAGGCCACTCTGGTATGGGCTAATCATATTGCAACCAGCCGCTTTATACAGTGTAGGCCTATCCATTATTAACGCCACTATCAGCAGCAGCAGCAGCAGCACTATAACCCCTGGAGACACTTCAGTACAGAATGTGCGTTATTGTGCAGCATCACCAACGTTTTTTTTTTTTCACCACCAGCCCCCCCTCCCCTTCCCTCATTTCTGTGATCCCTCATGCAAGTTCACTGTCATGTCCTCTCTGATCATTAATGAATGTGTGTCCATCCTGAGGAGGAGCAGGGAGTCATCCAATCCTGGTGTCAGTGCTTCTACTACCTATGCAGCAAAACACAAGAGGGGGGGGGGGAGAGAGAGCATGCAGTGATTATTAGGTTGTTGTTGGGTTAGGTGGCTTTTCTTGCCTCACTATAATTACTTGACGTGATCAATAGAGAGCACAGCTAATCAGTGGTCGCTGCCAGTCAGACTCCAGACAGACAGACAGACAGACAGACAGACAGACAGACAGACAGACAGACAGACGGGCAAATAGCAAGATGGCTAATTCAGAAGGGATGGGTGGGAGGTGTGGTGGTGGTGGTGGGGGGAGCGAGAGAGAGAAATGTGGATAAATCAGTCTGAGAGAAACCACAAGGCAAAGTGCCAAAACAGAATGAGAGTCAGTCATCCAGCCGCGCACCCGGCCAGTCAGCCGGCAAGTTTGGCAGTGGATTAGTCGGTCGTGTCCACAGCAGAGGTGACACTGGGAATTCTGGGCTCCCTTCGCAAGATCTGCCACCAGGCACTTCGACATAATACATCCAAATAGGGGGCTGTGTTGCTTTGCCCCGCTTTAAAAGACCAGAAAACACCCAGCGGGGCTGTTTGAAAAGGTTCACAGGCAAGTTTGTGAGCCCGTTTTGTGACTCTTGAATGGCACTGTTGAGTAATTACTGCCACTTTGATTGCATATTAAGCTTATCTTGATGGTGGCAGAAGTTGGGTTTTTAGGGCGTGAGGCTAATGTTTTATGTTTTGGGTGGTGCAGATGGAAATCAGGGGTATTCTGCTCTACACTGATTGTGAAATTACTAAAGAAAATCAAGCAAATGGGGTGTTTTCGAATGAAAGTGCTAAAAATAATCAGATAAAGTGCATTAAGCGATTGCCACCCTTATTTGGTTTATTATTGCGCTTACCACAAAAGCCCCGGTTTCATAAGAACATTGTACACCCTGCAGATATTAAATGGCAGAAGGTCGTCCACCTTCAGCACCAGCCGCGAGTGGGAGTATCTCAGAAACTTGTAAATGTCACTTAACTCAAGGGTGAGAGCAGATATGCTGAAAATAGAACTGGAGCATTTACATGACAAATTTCCATCTGTCAGATAGATTATGAAACGGTTTATGCCACCACTCTCAAGGACAAAGTTTCTCTCAGAGCGGGTCAGTTTTTTCTGTTTCGAGGTGGTTACATGAGGCTTTTTTTTTGTTTTTTTGTTCTGATGCGGCTCTTATTCTGATCATTAGTGGAATAAAAGCCTCTAAAAAAAGTACGCCTGCGTCAATTCACCCTCCTGGAAGCCTGAGTTGCAATTTTAGTCGAATAAGTGTTTTGTACTTGAGTCACTGAGATGCAGCTGTTCTAATAGACATGACTAGCTTTCACCATAAAATACTTTCTATTTCCTGCTCTCCTTTTTGCCGGGCATGACACAATGTACAACTCTCTCTGGTATCTATTGAGTGCATAAGGTGCAGTTTTAGGGTTAGGGAAGGATGCAGGAAGGAAGTGATCAAGAGGTCAGTGGGTCTAATCTCTCAACTGACTGAGAGGAAGTTGGTTGGGAAGTGAGTAAAGAATGCAAAGAAAAAGCTGATGAACACGAGAAGGAGCTTGTGATGAGTCAGCTTTAGAAGACTGGAGCTGATCGCTGGTCTGTGATGTCAGATGTGTGAAACTCATGCTGTCTTTGTGCCACCGTGATTGCATTTGAGAGTCTTTTTTTATTCAACTTGCCTGGTAAACAGGTGTCCTAAAAAGCGACAGACACTTAGTTTCGTATTTTCAGATAATGGAGCAGTTATAAAAGCCCTCAGCAGGAGAGACACCAGAAAATGGTGCTAGATTTACAGCCTTGTGGTTCTATTCCTTCCCCAACCTGCCAAGTTGCAGTTTACATCCACGTTTGTCTGGATTCATATAGTGAAAACTTTGAAGTGTCTAAGTTTGTGAAGAGAAACAAAAAGCCAAATTCCTTGTATGTGTTCACGTGTTTGCACAGTAAAGCTGATTCTGGCAGAAGTTGTAGCCGTTGACAGTCGACAATGCTTCAAATATGGATGCTGTTGAGCAGGGGCTGCAAATTCTAAAACATGGATGCTTCACATGCATCTTTAAGGAGCCATACAATCACTATAGTTTGAAAGTGGGCACCCAAGATTAGTGTGACAAACTCAGAATCCAACCAAATGTGAAACATGGTCACAATCTTATCCTCTGATCCTAAGTTACAGTCAGAATCAGAATCGGCTAAATCGGTCATGTGAACACTTACCAGGTATTTCAGTTATGTGCTCTCAAAGTACCTTCACAAATTAAATGAAACATGCGTTTAAACAAGTACAACAGTTTACAGAAGGAAAATGAATGTTTAACTGCTACGTACAACTATAGATATGTGTAAAAAGGTGAAAAAGCTTTAGTGCAAAATGAAAGTGGACCAGAGTTTAATGTGACATATGACTAATTAATAACTATGGAGTTAGGTGAATGACAGTAGCGTGATGTTGAATAATGGGTGGAAATTTGTAGAAAATTATGATGCTACAGTGGAGGTGACCTTTGATCTTTTGGATATAAAATGCCATCACTGCATCATTTTATCCCAGTTGGCATTTGTGTGAAGTTTTGTCATAATCAGTGCATAAATAGTTGAGTCACAGTGACCTTTGAGCTTTGACCAGCAAATTCTAATAATTTCATCCTGGAGTTCAAGCGTACATTTTACGGGTCAATATACAATTGAGGGACTTTTGAAGTCCATGGGATATATCTTGCATACATTTTCATTAAAAGTACAAGAACTAATGTTTTTTATGGTCATTATGATCATGTCTTTATTAATTCCATAATTATTTATGATGGAAACAATCACTTATTAATAAAAAATGACCAGATATCACTAAAATGTCAACTAAATAACTGTCCGAATTTAATAACAACCACCTTCTAATTAGCTAAACAATAATAAAATGAGCTTATTCAAAAATTATTTTGATTGTGTTCTTTTTATTAAGTTGAGATAATCATGACTGATATTTCTTTTTTGGCAATATATCAAATTTTATATGGAAAATTACTTGTATGTGTCCGAGAAATCACTTCCAACTAAGTTACCCATTACAAAAACACCTCTCAAAGAAGTGTGTTAATTCCAGATCACATGACCTGCTCCACATGATGTCATTTCCTCCTGAAGAAAAGACTGGACAGACTCCAAGGCTTTCTGAGTTATTTAATATAAAGTAGTCTGTTAGACAAGTGTGGATTTATCACAACAGGTTAATTACAGTACCTTTATAAATAACTTTCAATTTCAATTTTACTCAATTGTATATATAATATTTAGAAGAATCTTTCTGTAAAAATGCCATGGGGTGTTTGGTTATAGGCGGTCATGTTGATTTTAGGCCTGAAAACCACAAAAATGTCAACTATGATACCTGTCAACTATATAACAAAAAGTCCTGCAATTATATATTGACCCTTACACAGATGTAATGAAACTCCCTGCAGCTGTTTCTGCAAAATTAAATGTACATATATGCTTATGGACGAACAGCCTGAAAACAAAATGCCTTCAGACACGACTGTCGCCAGAGTGCACTGGAACTTCCAGGTTTTGTTCCAGGATTAAGGACTCCTCCTTCAAAATATAAATACCATCTCTAAATATGCTTCTTAGTGCAATCGATCAGTGAGGTGTAAAGTTCAGCCTCCTAATCTGAGAGGTTTGATAAATACAGGCAGCATTCCAGGTTTTAAACACACTCAACATGTTATTGATCCATCATTAGCAGGCACAGCATAAAGAAACGAAGAATTACAATGCCACTTCTACAGTGCATTGCATAATCAATCAAATGCACTGCTGAGCAAATCCAGGTCGCTTTTTTTTTTTTTTTTAACTCAGTGTCGCAACCTTGTCAGTGTGGTTGGTGACATCAGTGGCAAACGTTGATTATTTACTAGCCGCAGCAAATGATGAGCATGCCATACAGAATAATGGGATAGTGGAATAGTAATCAGGCCAAAAATAACCTCCTGCACTCGGAGCCCAGTCAGTGGTGTTCTTTGGTGCGTGACGTCTTTGGTCGTGTGTCATGACTGTAACGGTGACGCGTGGGAGATGGTTTCAAAACCAACAAATTGGGTTGAGAATGATGATCTGCTTTTTTTGCTCCACTGATGGCACGCTTTGGGCCTTTCTGCCAAATTATGTAAAAAGACAACAGAAGTGACGACACAAACAAAAATACAATAGATGACGAAGCTTTGGCCCGTAGGCAGACTGACAGGACAGTAATGTACATGAATGGATACTCCCACGCATGTACTCCAACATCTCTGTGCCATTTTAACGACCTTCTCTTGCTGGGCAATTACATGCCCTGGAAATGATTCATTTTATCCAAAGCCAAGGTCACATTAAATTGACTACCATATTGAATTAATGTGCTGAATAAAGTTACAGTACCTCATTGGTTTTATCCTAACTTGCTCACACCACATCGCTAATCTAATTGCACACATTTTTACACGCTGTTATCATAAATATCATTTCTAATTGTGTTATTGATCTATATTATCGGAGCGCAGTTTATCAATAATCCCCCACAGTCGATACTTCATCACACCCCTCTGGCTCTCTGCACTGTCACATGTCGATGATTAAATTCCAGTTGATGTATTATCGCCCAAAGAAATACATAGAGGTGGCCAGAGTGTGGAAACAGCTGACTGGAGAAACTCATTATTTATATGTAATTGTATTGTACATTGAGTTTTTTGCAATTACTCGCCTGAAAGTAGTTTTTTTGGCGACTTATAGCTGCCAGCTTTAAGTTGATATGGTGAACATGTCGCCTATATATATACCTGTGCAAATAAGGTGTTATGGAGCGACATTATAATTTAGCTTCTAGCTCTGTTTTGGGTCTCCACCACCTCATGTAGATAAATATGTTTTTTTTTAGCAGCTATCCACTCAGTTTACTAGTTAGTCAGTGAGACAATGAGACTGAACCAATGACAGAGAACTACAAATATGACATTTAGAAAACACATATATTGAATTAATGGTCATATTAGTTTGTTTTTCAAAATACTATTGTAATAATATCGAAATACGATGGCAGGAGGACATTATATTGTGGAGAAAGGCTCTGTTCCAGATCTGGATTTTTATTATTAGTGTAGTTACAAATGCCAATGGGATTTTTCTTAGCTTATAACCATGTATTTTGATGTTACCATTGTTGCACATGGATATATATGCACAATGTGCTTGTTTGAGGATCACTTTTTGGGTTTATATAAGCACATTTCACTTTTCACTTGCCGATATTGTAAGTGTACAGACGTTTGACTAATATTTGGCCCTAAAGCAGGCGACAAAATGTCATGACATTAATGTAGCAGAGTCTGACTGCGTTTGTGATTCATTGCAGGAAAAGCAGGATGAGTCGCCGGACTACAATCAATATTGTTACACTTAGTATCGACTGCGTTGCTCCTGCTGAGGCTTTGATGCTCAAAAATAATAATAATTAAAAAAGAATCAAGTCAGGCTGAGCAGGATTGAAGCATTAGCCGCGGTGAGTTGCTGGAGCTCCGGGTGACTTTGACGTGCATTAAACATTTAACCATCCGGGGACTCTGGTGTTTCATTGGGCACAGAAATCATCACAGAGCTTTTTCAAATAAACCCTGAAAACCTCTGATCCTGTGAGAGAAACAGACCAAGGATTTACCTCAGAAGCCACACTGCTTGAAGTTTTCTCTCAGTAACTCGGCGTACAGATTCTCTGTCTCGTCTGCCTTTGACATCAAGTTCACTCCCTCTCAGTCCCACGGTGGTTTCACCTACAGCGCCAAGACCTTTTAAATTTAGCTCCTGCCATTACGACTGTCTGCAGCTTTTGTTGCTGATCCTCACCTTGATTTTTTAATTTTTGAAATGACAGATTTTTGTACGGTTCTATCTTTAGTTTCAATGTTCCTTCACTAAATGAGATACTGTGTGTGGTTTTTACCAGTATTAGCTCAGATCCTGTCTCAGTCTGCACAGTCTTCGTTTTGACAGTAATTGTATGGATCTTGCGTGAATTAATCTTAAATAATTTGAACAGTTTATCCTTGAAAAGATCTTGAATTTTCTAATAAATGTCACCGAACGGAGTACGTGGAACATTTATACAGTAGGAGCATAATACTCCATTTACGTGAAGGGATTTACTGTAAAATGCCCAAGGTCGATCTTAGTCAGAGAAGACATTTTCTTTACAGTAAGTGAACATTTTAGAATCACATTTATGATTTGGCAGTCTTTGTGGTTTACAGTGAACTGAATATAACGAGGCACATAAGAAGGAGCATGTTTGTGCAGTTTTCCTAGGCGTCTGTAAATCTTAGCGCTTAAACAAATGCCATACATACTTCACATTTTGATCTTTAGCTAAAATCCTTAAAGACTTTAGAGCATTGTTCCTATAGTCTGCCCCAGTTGTGTGTTTACTGCAAAATGCAGTCTTTTTGTGCCAAACACTTATGTTTTGCCTTTTAAAAAAAAGCAAAAATCCTTTTTCTGTGCTAACTTGTCAGCATTTCATTTAAATACACACACACAAACACACTCAGCCTGCCATTTGTCAGACCTTTGAATCCGACTCAGAACACAACACTGAGCTATTTTCCTTTTGAAATATGTTCTACATTTGCTTTGAAGAGGCAATTTGCACTCTAGATGCGACTCTCAGAGGATAAACGTTGGGGGTCATCTCAGTTTTAGCCCATCACCGCTAACAAACATGCTGCAGTAGAAAACTCAGATTCATTATTCATCAACAGCCCATTCATTTGACAGTGTTTTTTAAAACATGTGTCCCTTAAGTTGATTGTGCTGGAATTGAACTGACCTTGATTCGCACCCTTCTATCTTCTGACGTTAATATTTTATTGACATGTCGTGGGATAGGTAGGTGGCAGTGCTGAATAGCGCTGATTCTTATCCATCTGTCTATGCGCATCTCTATCATTAAGCAATCATTTGTTCATGGATTTGTGTGCTGTTATCGAGGCAGCCAAAATTAATGCGCCAGTCAATATGACTTCAATCATCCTGGCCGTCCGCTCATTTCATCGATTTAGAACAGCTAAAGCTCTCCGAGGATGTAAATTAGTATTTTGCCATGTGGCTTTTATTCATTATAACATAGAGAGAGAGTTCAAATGGAGTGTAAGGACACAAATCTGCAAACTATACCTCTATAATATTTATTCTACTGTTGATGTTGTTTCATGTTGTTGTTTTTTGTGTCTTTTAGACCTGATCCACTGCACCAATGAGCTGAACGTCAGCATCCCCCACCTGGCAGACACGCTGCTGGAGCGCACAGCTAGCAACAGCTGGATTGTGGTTTTCAAAGCGCTCATCACCACACACCACCTCATGATGTACGGCAACGAGGTGAGCCAAACACCATGATTATTCTACTAATTTCCATCATGATAGTTTGTCATTTTGCGGCAACAAGATCCAAAAAATATTATGTTGCATCAGCAAAACAAGCTCTAAAGGAAGCTTTCTAGGGTTTTTCAGGTCACAAAGATGCTTCTCAAATTAAAAAACTTGGGGCTTGTGTTCTTAAGAGCTACAAATGTGAGGTAAAGTCAAATATTTCCTCAGTGGGCAGTATTGCTGACTGAAATTGTATAGGTATGTACAAATATAAAGCAAAAAAGTACCCTCTTATTTAAAGCTTTATAGAGAAAGAATAAGCATCAGTTCCTGCAGAATACTATTCTATTAGTCAGCTTTTCAATTAGTCCATAGTCAGGAAAGATGAAACAAGAACTTTTTCTGTACAAGCTAGCCTTCTCTGCACACAATCATAAGAGAGAGACAAGGGTGTGAATGTTTGCCAGTCAGGCAGCTTGACTTATCAATCTGTCAAAAAAAAAAAAAGAAAAGCTCTGCTCACCAGGTCATAGTAATTTCAATCCAACTCTCTCGCTGTGAGATTCTTTGAACCCACATCTTCCATGTGTCCAACAAGGGCAGATGAAGTATCCCGCTGACATTTCAATGGCCAGTATGACAAATCACCTCGCTCCACCGCTTGCCCTACGAGAGCAACAACCAAAACATCAAACATGTTAAATGATGAGCGCCTCGCAGCAGAAAAGAAAGGCTGCGGCAACGATTACAGCCGGGATGATGACCCTCTCAAAGCAGTGGAACAACAAAGCTTTTAGTGACATGAGTGGTGACATGATGTTTTGAAAATTTGTCAGGGTTGCTTAAACATGCTGTGTGTATTGCCTGGCTTTTTGCACTGTTTTTTTTTTTTTTAAAATCTGACCAGAGAAACTGTAGCGATAAATATGTGTTCTGAGTTCGTCACGCCACAGAAAACTGTTATTAACCACTTGGACAAATTTGAATGAACACAAAAATGCAGAAAAAGTGTTCAATTCAGTGGGTTTCTTTCATAGCACCACTTCACAACATGAGTCATCAAGGCACTTAACATTGGAAGGTGAAGACCTTACAAAATTATGTTATAGACAGAAACCCAACAAAGAGAAAGAAAAGAAGGGAGGAAAAAAATCTCTTTAACAGGATGAATACCTCCAGCAAAACCAGGTTCAGGAAGGGTGGCCATCTGCCTCAACTGGTTGGGGTGAGGGTAAAGGGGCGGAGAGAGAAGCATAGAAAAATTAGACAAACAAGGTACAAGAGAACAACAAACACTTGGGAGGTTGGCGAGGTCAGTAACAAATCAGAAATGTGTAGCTCTGCAGTCAGAGATAACTGCAAAGAGGACAAACTACAGGACAGTTTAATGGTCTAATCCTACCATTCTGTACTACATGGCTTGCAGTCTTCTCACATGTTTTCAGCAATTATTTTCTGACGAATGTATTCAGAAACAAATCTCCTTTATACATATTTTGCAGGCCAATGAGTTGGCAGTTACACCTACTTAAAGGTTCTGTGTGCAACACTGAGAGCCATTTGTTGTCACTAGACCACCAGAATCTCAGATCAAAGTAAACTGGCAACATTGGCCACACCTGCTCCCTCCATTTACATTAATTTACAACCGGAAAGGTTGTGTATACAAGAAGAAACGAAATACAAAATACATTGAATGGCCGTAACAAGTTGTTGTCAACTCAGGTAACGTTATCTTCACGTGATACCATGAATTTACCAGAGTGGAACAGACATTACCAAAGAAGGAGTAGCATGGGAGAGCTCAAAAACAGCAACAGTGACTCTCACACTGAGCTGAAATGAAATTGTGCATGTAAATTTGGCAAATAACATTAATAAAATACTTATTTTGGACATTCTTTGGTGTTTTAGGGGAACTGGCTTAATGCTTGACTGCGCTTTCACTTCCCTTGATCAGCTGATCCACTTGTCTTCATTTATAAGCATAGGCAGACCCAGTGGTTTCAAAGGGAGGGATTCACGTGCACACATGGCTTGACAGGCTGCCAAAACAGAAAAGCTTTGTTTACAACACATAGACTGCTTCAGACACTATTATTCCACTTTAACTTTACACTGCAGGTACACTACCAGTCAAAAGTTTGGACACACCTTCTCATTCAATGGTATTTATTTTATTATTTTGTACATTGTAGATCAATACTGAACACACCAAAGCTATAAAAGAATACTTACGGAATTATGTTGTAAACAAAAAGTGTTAATCTTCAGTATTAATCTACAATGTAGAAAACAATACAAATAAATTAAAAGGATTGAATGAGAAGGTGTGTCCAAACTTTTGACTGTTTTCTGATCTACTAAAGCTATATTTGTGTTAAAATGTTATTACTGTACCTTTGATTTGATTTAATTCTGTTAAAACATGGTGCTGGAAAGGACTCTCAGAAAACAGGACATCAGTTAAGGAAGAAAGGTTCTTTGGATGGCTAATAGGCGCAGATTGTGAATGGTATTATTAGCTACAGATTTTGCTAATGCTTGTGCAGGAGCAAACAATAATCACGAGTCAGTTCTTGATATTTATACATTGCAGTCTGCTGGCTGACCTGCTTCACCCTGGCAACCAACACTGAAATAAACCAACAGAAATAAACAAAAATATGGTACTAATGAATATTGATAGGTAATGGCAAACAGAGAGAAATACACAGCAGTTCTATCCAGAGGCTGCATTTATTGTCGTGAGGATTCGACTCCACTTGCTTTTAGAGTGTAGCTCCACTTACACCACCTACATGAAGCCCTGACATGAAGAATGAATGCTGCTACAGTTTCTGAGAAGTTCAGTGTCTGTTTCATGAAAGAAAAATGATTTTACTGTTGGCTTTTCATTTATGAAACAATGGCAAATGTAATAAGAGACTGCAAACTAAAATAAGTGAAATGACAGCTAGTAACATCTGCCACCGTAGGCTACTAGTCATACTGATCCAACAAACACCAGATCAGTGAAATCCAAGAGTGTCCTGAAGTGAACCAGGGTGCATTTACTTACTTATAAACTCAATGTCAAAATGCTTCTAAAGCCGCAAACTTCTGTCTGCAAACAAACTCTTCACTTTTCCAGACATATGCGATGCCCTTCTATCAGTGTGGACATGACTTGATATTGTCAGGCAGTAGGAAGAGATAAATCACTAACTTGTTCCTCTGTTCTTTTTTTCCTTCAGAGATTGATGCAGTACCTTGCCTCCAGAAACACGCTCTTCAACCTCAACAACTTTCTAGATAAGGCTGCACTACAAGGTGATTTAATGGCATCTGGCTGTTTGTAGACTCAGCAGTGCTGTACGTCTAACAAAATGACTTTATGTCGGACTCTGGCTGGCTCTGTAACACTATCAATAAGCCCATTTCAAAGAGTCCAGGATTGAAAAAAGCTCCTGAAAAAATGTGCTCTTTGTTTGGTACAAGAAGATGCTGACAATGGAAACACATGCTATTGTAATTAAATATTTTGGAGGAAAAACTGAAGTGATATAATGCAAGGGCCGGCGTGACACATTTTCAAATGCAGAATGGTCACAAAGAAGGTAGTACATTTCATATGAAAGGGATTACAGCTTCTTAACCTGATTTGTAAATAAGTCAGTATGAGCCGTCTCTAACTAAACGCCCCCTCTCTGCCCTCCAGGCTACAACATGTCAACCTTCATCAGACGCTACAGCCGTTACCTGAACGAAAAAGCCATGTCTTACAGACTAGCAGCAGTGGACTTCACCAAGATGAAGAGAGGGTAACATAATCTCGCAAACTTACACACATATGGAGGGTATTTTTATCCAAAAAGACTGTGAACATTGTGTTCCTGCTTTGACAGAAGTGTATTTTTCATGCTCTACTGCAACTATAGATTTTGTACTTTTCTTTTCTCTGAACAGCAACCATTATAGCCACAAGTGGTAATTACAGGATAATTGCAGTGCTGCAGTCAGTGAGCTGACCCAGTAATGTCCACCTATAAAGTTTGTTAGCAAAAACACACTATCCATAACCTGGTGGTCAAATAAGAAAGTAGTGGAAGGGAACTGAGCTAACAAAGAAAAGTTGGGTTTGTAGGATGAAGAATGCATATCTGTATTATATCTCCAATTTTTTGGTTTCTCTATACAGACAGTCTACATGTTTAATGAGTTCTATCTGAGCTGGATTTGTTTATCCCGTGTGTTTTCAGGGCTGACGGTGTGATGCGCACCATGAACACAGAGAAGCTGATAAAGACTCTGCCCATCATTCAGACCCAGCTGGATGCACTGCTGGATTTCCAGGTAAACATCACGTTTAATCCCCTTCATGTGAGAGACTGTTCACTTCAAAATCCCAATCCAACCTGTCATTCCTTCCTTCTTCCTGTCCTCCAGCCAAACTCCAACGAGCTGACCAACGGGGTGATCAACACAGCCTTCATGCTGCTGTTCAAAGACTCCATACGGTTGTTTGCTGCGTACAACGAAGGCGTCATCAACATGTTGGGTAAACTAAATGCGGAGCACAGCAGATCCAGAGTTGTTCAGAGTTTAGTCCGTTCTGTATCTGTGCAGTAATCTGCTCCTGATGTCGAGATCACAAGACTGTGACTCCATTCAACTCCATTTAATCCTTCTTTGGAGGAAAATCAATTTTTCTTCCTACTGTCTCTCAAAGTCCAATTAAAGACTGTAATGATCACCTTCTTTCCCTCCATTAATTATTAAGCCAGTGAGGTGTGAGAGGCTCAGAACAGTCTATCAGACTCTTTACTGTGTTCATTAAATGATTCCCTGACCCATCTATGGTTATATAGTAAGTTGGACTCTGTAGCATTTATTCAACAACAAATGGGCATGTGCAACTGGACAAATCATTACCAGATTTATTGGAAGTAGTTTTTTGGCTGTATATGTTTCAATATTTAGTACCTCAGTAGGATAAAATAAACTCTACTTAGGTATTTACTAATGGTGAACAAGTTAACACACTTTTCTCTGATTTTCTGCTACACAGAGAAATACTTTGACATGAAGAAGAACCAGTGCAAAGAAGCGTTGGAGATCTACAAGACCTTCCTCAACAGGATGACCAAACTGTCTGAGTTTCTCAAAGTGGCAGAGGTAACGTCTGTTTGTCCTGCCGGTCCTCCGAGGAGGAAACACAAGAGTTTAAACCCCAGTAGAGACGATGGGAATATCCGTCCGGAGTGAATCTCAACGGCCTTCTCTCATCTGGTTTCACATAAACAGATTAAATCTACTTTTCTCATCTTCTCACGTCACTCAGAAGAATCTAACCTGCAGAGAATAAAACACTTCAACCCTGTTGAGATCCGCTCCAGACTTCTGTTACCCCTGGAGATCTGATTTACGGTCAATATTTCCAAACTTCTACTGACCGCACATCAGCCTCCAGGAACTTCTTCTTCTTCTTCTCCTTAATCTTCCGAGTCTCTTTTTGCATCTAGATTTTCTCCTGTTTCTGTCCTTCTCTTGCCCTGACCTGGGGAGGGGGTTACTCCAAGTCAGCCGTTAATGGCTGAGTCTTAGCGTATCAGAGAGCCACTCGTGTAAAGCTTCCAGTTGAGGGACCCCTCGCGTGCTGCCTGTTCACATGCCTGCACTGCATGCCCAAGCAAGCTCTTTTTCTATCACTATCTCTGTCTCCTCTTCCTCCTGTTTAATTTACCTTCCCTTTTTCTCAAAATTGTTTCTTTTTCTCTTTACAATGGCTGTTATCCAGTGAACAGTTGCTAGGCCTCACAGTGAATACCAACAGTTCTATCCTGTGTAGACTGCGTAGCATTTTCCCCTGCGCCATCTTCAAAGGCTTTCTCACTGCTTGGTTTCGTTCCCATTTGGAAAGAAGGTTTGGGGTGCAGCCGCTTGATCCAAAGACATAAAAAAAATAAACCAGACTAACGTTGACTTTAAGGACCCATTCATTTTACCTGTCTAACAAAATGTGTGTTTGTCTGTTTGTGTGTCATCTGTGTCCCTCCCTTCTCTTTCTGTTCAAAGTCAACATTAGTTGAGTGTCTTCCTTTTTTTTTTGGATGTTTCTTACCTCGCAGTCACGTGACCTGTTGTCTGCCCTCTCTGCCCTGCCTGTTCGATCAGTCGTTGTGCTCCGCATTCATTTCCAACCAGATCTCACTGTGTGTGCGTGTACCTATAAGTGTGTGTGCGTGTACATAAACTGTGTATATATCGGTGTTTGTATGCGTGTGCATGCGCCCTCCTCCCCTCCTCCTCCGTTGTCTTTTATTTGTTTTCCTTTTCCAGCCACTGCATGAAGTAATGAATGCTTGGGTTTGATTCTTCTTTCTCCCTCCTCTTCCTCTTCCTCCTTCACACGCCTCTTCCCTTCTTGTTTTTTTTTCTTTTATTTTTTTACTCTTGTGGTTTGTTGGGTCTTTTGGTTTATTCCTTGTTTTTTGTTATTACATTTGGTTTATTTTTTATTTTGCCTCCCTCCTCCTCCCTCCCCCTATCCTTCCCCTCCTTTTTTGTGACACAGCGAGTTGGGATAGATCAGGGCGACAGCCCCGATCTCACACAGGTCAGTCTACATCTCATCTCAATCAGTCAATCAACCAGTCAGTCAACCAGTATATAAATCTGTCGAGTCAGTCCCATAATGCTTCATTCTAAACGCTCCCGTTCCCTACTCACCCTACAGACCTGCCCACACTGCAGCTGCCCCGTCCTCCTCCTCTCTTCTTCACTCTCCTTAACTCCTTCGCTTTGTCTCCTTTTCTGTCTGAACAGAGTCTAGAATAGAGAGGAAACAATAAATGAAGACCTGCAAATAGAATTGAAGCAGCATGTTTTTTTTCCGCCCCTCCACAATTCTTTAAGCATTATTTCAGGAATTTCATGTTTTTTTTTCTTATTTGAATCATTCCAGAACAAATTTTTACTCAAAGGTAAGATTTTTTTAAAGCAGCATTTATGCAGCTGAGTAACCAAAGTTTTTAGCCTTTTTTTTGTTGCAAGATTCATTTTAGATGACCATGACTGGGGCTTAGTATCTGTCTGAATTTTTTTTCCAGCAGTCTTTCTGGCATTTTCCCAGTGTAAATATCAAGGCTTGTCTGTTGATTCAAAGGCTTATCATGCAAATATTGTAAGTCAGCACAACTTTATGAAATAGGTTTTTTTGCCCTTATAAGCAGTGTTCAAATCATTTCCTGAAAAGATCATATCCCTTTGCATTAGCTGTGGGGAGAGCAGCGAATGGTTTTTATTAAATAGGTTTCTGCAAATATGACTTGGATAGGTGTACATAATGCCATCATAAGTACTGCATATGCTGAAGGATTTGAATACAGCTTTTCCTTTTCAGTGGATGCATAATTGGATGTTTACAATGTGACAAATCAAGTGACAAACTGAAAAGGGCAGATTTTTATTTTTTTTTTACACAGATGTCATGTCTGTAGTGCTTATGAAGACCTTATATGCGCTTATTCAACAACATAGTGACCCATGCCTTTACTGAGCTCTAGATATGTGTCTGTTTTACTTTTAAACTTTTAGCATATTCTAGATTTCTCTGAAGAAGGATATCCAGAATTCGCATTTTACTCTCTTTCCCCCTTAAAATAAGTATATGAGAAATCTTTTCTTTGCCTGTTGTGTTTGCATTGTGTTCTCTGGCGCTGAAATGTAAAGCTCTGGGTGAAAACCGCGGTGTCACATGTGGTCAAAACAAAACCCATCCATCCCTTTTTTTGTTTTCCAATAAAGAGTGCCGGCCAGCTGCTCAATGTGCATACCCGGTTCTTCACCAGATGTTTACATTTGACTGAGTTAACTTCCTTGGCTTCCAGTGGGACACAATTTTAGATCCTTTGACCACCTGCTTTGTAATCTGCAGACTAAATCAAATCAATAACACGTTAAATCTGACTTTTAACCTGAAAGTGGAATCCATGAGTTAACTCGTAATTTTTTGGGATTGTGATTTTCTTTACGTGTATGGGTGTGTAAGTGTGTGTGTGTGTTAATGAGAGCGTTTGTGCACTGCTGGCCTCTGCATGGGCTCGTTAGATGGTTCAGAGACGGTTTGTTTTTTTTTATTATTGTGGTGTTTCTACTCTGGAGCCCTGCAGCGATGATGCTCTGCTCTGTCCTGACCTGTCAGTCCAGCTGTGGACTCGCTTGCATGATCCAAGGCTAATGTGTGCATGCTGGTCAACCAAACCTGATGAAACCAAATGCAAAAACAGAACAAAGAGCTGTCGTAGAGTAGATAGCGAATCTGAGGGTGATGTCTTAATTCTGCTACTGCTTTGTGTGAGAGTGTGTGTGACAGAGAGAGTGTGTGGCAGAGTGTGTGTGTGTGTGTGTGTGATAAAATGAGAAGTGAGGAGAGGGGGTGAAAGAAGGCTGTGTGCCCCACTTTGTCTGCTTGACTGTGGTTCTAATGTTATCCCCTCAATCCCGTCCCCGTTTACTCCCCCTGCCTCCCTCAGGCTCCCAGCTCTCTCCTGGAGGCTCTGGAGCAGCATTTAGCCTCTCTGGAGGGGAGGAAGCTCAAGGACCTCTCCACTGCCAGCAGGTATGAGCACATCCCAAAGAAGCTGCTCAGATCTGCTACTCCAGCCTCTTAATACTACTTTAAAAGCATTACTGCCACTTCAGCGGCTCCTTCTGCTGCTACTATCAATGCTACAACTGCTTTTACTATACTGCGATGACTGCTGCTGGTCTGCTGTAAGTTCTATTGCTATTACTGGGATTTCTACTCTTTCTGGTTTTAGAAACTAAACAAGAGTCTGCAGCCATGCGAACAGCTACCATAGAAGCTAAATGTGTCTGCATTCTGTGCTCATAATGACGTGACAATGTTGTAATGGTGGCGTTTAGCAGGCAGTTTACCTCTTTACTGCTCCACCATTGTAACCATCTTAGTGTAGTGTCATTAGTTTTGCAGATATTTCAATTTTGATGCTAGAAGAAGAGGATTCAAATGTCTGTACCAAATTTCATTGCATTCCAGAGCTACACCAACATCTGGGCAATATGGATATCTGTAGCAAATTCCAATCCAACTGGAAACAAATTGTTTGTGTAACACTGATTGAAAAGATTGAAACCATACATTAAAAAAAAGCCCACAAACAGATAAAGATATATATGGTTTGCATACAAAATGGAGTGGTCTGTGACTGGCTCACCTTTTGATATTGGTGAAGTTCATAAAAGTGTTCGAACATGTTAATCAAATAACTTTTTTTTAGCAGAATATTTGTCTCTACACTGGAGGATTGATACCAAATAAGCCTCATGAACAATGTATTTAATGTGGGCTTTGTATTAAATGCTAAAGCATCTTGTAAAGTTGTGAGATTTGAGTAAATTGAAAGATTTACTCTGCAACATGCAACTTCATTTCTTAGAAATTGAGCACAGCAGCTCTTGAGCACAGACTGGCATTGCCATCTCTAATTTCTAAGTATAATTTCCTCATCAGAGCTTTCTTCTAGTCCAAATATTAATTCATCCAACACTTCTTTACGATGTGCATTATTCTCACAAAGCCTGTCTGTATATTCTTAGTCTTGTGAAAAAAATAAGTTAATGACCCCAAAGCTTGTGATCCTGTCTATAAGGTGTTTTTTATATGCTGTAAGACATATGAGTCAAATATGTAGTCATGGCTGAGCATTTCTGTCTCAAAAATGCAGATTCAGACACTTGGAGTTTCATAAGTAACAAACCCAAAGGACTAATTCTGTCAGCTGGAGGGGTGGAATTTTTTCTATCAACCTTCATCAGAATTTGCCTCCAGTTTAAACATGTATGGCTGAATCACTGCCATTTTTACAACTTGCCATCATGTAGCGTAGAGTAGTTTTACAGTGTCTGAGCAGAGTTGTAGTAGATCTGCTGTGCTGAGGAGTGGGAGGAGCAGCAAGCAAGGATTTCACACGTATGTGCAACGATGTAAAGTTCCATCGAGGCTACTTTAAGGCAAGGAAGGATTATTGTCTTAGAAAAAAACATACAAAGAGATGAGTTTTTAGTGGTACAACTGGAGAGCAACTTGAAGGTTACAAAGCACTATGAAGCGCAGCTACATAAACTAATGTAGCCAATGTGCAAATTCTGCAGGCTTTGCAAAAACATACATGTGTGTGTGTCACCTTCAGATCCAGCACCTTGTCCAGTGCTGTGTCGTCTCTCTCCAGCACGGGGATCTCTCTCAGCCGCATGGACGACAAGACAGAGGACAACCGACTGCAACAACACAAGGTGAGACATTTTCAGGACACTTACATCACACGTGTACGTAGTCTAGGTAGCTTTATACATCCGATACACTGAATTAAAAACAATACGACTGCATGCCAGGAAATGTAGCTTTCCACAAATGAACTGGTTTTTGCCTGTGTGAAAAAAGCACTCCCTTTGTGGACTGTGTAGACATCTATATTTCAAGTCTTTCTGTCCTCCACACTGTTGTTAAAGTTGAATAGACGAGTGAATTAATTCTGCAGTACAGTGAAATACGCGCTCTGTCTCAGGCTGTTGGCCCATAGCATGGAGAGCTGCGCAGAGAATAGTAATGAACTCACAATTTAAATACTGCACTTCTGCAGTGGGGCTTTTATTCAACTAAAAAAGTATCCAGGAGAGTCTAGTTTTATTTTTTTAAAAAGCACGGGGAATACTTTTATTTTAAAGAGGATGTTAACACTGGAAATGTATTCTACAGTGTAACATAAGATCTGTTATATTCTGCTGATGCTTTCCATGCAGGAGGACGGCCATAAGGTGATCGACATTCAGACGCCTAATGTTTCACCCAGTACCCAGTCAGTGGGCAGTGCCAACAGCAGCGGAGGGGCCACAGACCTCTTCCCCAACTCTCCCATCGTACCTGTCAACAACCAGTGAGTCTAACATCTGCGGTCACTGACAATGTAAACAGAGAGAAAAATGCCCGCTGGATATTGCAGCAAGAGTGAAGCTTCAAATGCAGTTTTGCAGCGTTGGTACATAGCACTAGCCATCGGTTTGTTATTTACTTTTATCCTGTTACCTCAGTTCTTTAACAAAAAGCCTTTTTGTTGGCTGTTGTTGTAAATTAGATTTTGAAAACAAAATGAGAACACTAAGCTGCACTCTCCACTCTGTTTTCCTTCCTGCAGTGTGCCAAACCTGACCAGTGAGCTGTTCACCCTGCAGCCTAACTTCACCCCCATCCAGACCACACACACTGTGCCCAACAATAACAATGCCTGGGGAGGTAGGACCGCATGCACAGCTCAACACAGACACACACACGTAATCATGCAAACATACGACGAAGCGTGCAAATAAATTCCCACTCGCTCACACACACACAAACAGGGCTGGATACACTCTAAGAGCTGGATCTGCTGTGACAGGGATGACCAGTTGATTCACGGTCCTGACTCATTTCCCCTCTTCTCTCCTTTTATGTTACCATGGTTACTTTTGGATGTCAGGTGACCTGCTGAAGCCATCCCCACCCACTCAAATTCACAGCCCCGGAGCCCCATTGCACTCTGGGAAAATGCTGCCAAACGATTTGGACTCTTCATTAGCCAACCTCGTTGGCAGTGAGTGTTCAGTGTCTCTCTCCAAATATTCAGTCATCGCTTCCATTTTTCCTGTTTTTCTTCCTTTACTGTGCTGCTTCCTCTCAACTGATGTTTTTTTTTTCTCCCTTCGCTCAGACCTGCAGTTTGGGGGGACGCCAGCTAAAAAGTGAGTGGGTTTGCCTGACATCAAAAACTGAGCCACAAGCAAATTATTCCGCTTTCTGTCTGTCACTGTCCAATCTCTCATGGTTCTGCACCATCTGTGCACCTGTAACACACTTGTGTGTGTTTGTGCATCAGGCCAGAGCTTCAGTGGAGTCAGCTCGTAGAGAAGAAACCCACGGGAGGAAGCGGCTGGCAGTCCAAGACCATGTGCACCAGCACCAACTGGACTCATACCACTCATCCCATGGCACCTGCTCCCATGCCCGTCCCTCAGATGGTAAATTAACAGCTGCACTCAGTCTCAAGTGCCAGCATTGATTCTGTGCTTCTGTCGAGGATATGCGGCACTGCACTGTACCTGATGTCCTCCTACATGAGCGTTTTCACTTGTGCTGCCTGATTAGAACTCTTCTCGATACTGTACGGGTGTAAAAATCTGTCATTGACTGACAGCTCCCTCACGCTCCTGTTGGTTTGGTTGGTTAATTTTGTGATTTTACGTAATTTCAAGCAAGGACAGCAAAGAAACAGCGAGCAGTAGGGACAATGGATCCACAAGGAAAACTGGATCAACCCCTCAGCCAGCGCTTATCTTCACAACAGAGCTTCCCTCCTACTGTTTCCCTCTGGCTGATACGATCTAGAACTGGTCAGCTAAATGCTGGATCCCAGAGACTGCATCTGGTCACTTAAAGGAAAATTGCTCCTCTGGTGCATGAGTCTTTGGGTCATTCTGTCTGAAATCATCCAATTTTTGGAACAATTTCTGCTCAACCATCTCTAATTTGCCTGAAGTTGTTATATTATAAATATGGGTATTTATAAAGACACCATTTCAACTCATCCATAATCAGTGATTAATTGGTGTCTCTGTTGCACATTTTGAATTAATGGCATGATGAGACACAATATTGAACATTTTCAGGCTTTTCTCTTAATTAGTTTCTGAGACAGTGCCATCCAAACATAGCCTCAGATTTTAATGTGTGAAAAAATGTGCTCAAAGTGGATCTACTGGCATTTAAAAAAGAAAAGATCTGGGAAAGTATTTGATATATTAATCTGTAATTGCACAGATTCCATTTTAAATATTCATAGTTTATGATATTAAAAGTTTCAAGAAAATCAGAGCTGGTCGAGCAGAAGGCCCCTGATGATTTGAGACTGAATGAACCTTTTACAAGTATGAAGCCTGAATGGAAGAAAATTTTTGCAGTAGAAAGAATAAATCCTCAGTAGTTTAACAGATGTTTCTTTTAGAATTTTGGTCTATGGGGGGAAATACTTTGAATGCCGCAGGGGATTTTTCAGATGCAATGCTGGCCACTGGTAAAAACTGGCAGCAACACTTTATTCAGCATTTAGATTTTAGATCACAAAAAGTGGATTATCAAGCAAATATAATGAAACAATCTGGAAAGATAAAGAGCTAAAGAGCCACGCAGAACTAACTTCCACATAAGCCTCACCTGTTCTGTTACATTAGCAGGACAACATTTGAAAAGACAAACTGGACCTCAAGCACATTCTTCATTTTCATGTTTACCTGCTAAAAACTAAGCACAAGCTAGTCACCCTAAATCACGTTTGATTTGATATTCAACCTCCCCTGAGCAGAGGATGAGTCATCAGAAGCATGTGCATGTTTTCAAAAAGAATTTCTAGCACGCAAGACGAGGTAAATGAATAATGCAGAGACACAGGTCGCACTTGGAAAATTGATCTTTTTCATTTCACTGCATCGGCAGGTTTATTAGTTAACCGCTAGGATTTTAATCTATGATACAAACACAAAACAAAAAACGATCAGTCCATCTGAAAGACTATATTTTTTACCACTTATTAAGATTGTTAACTGTTGTCCAAACATCTAAATCAACACTTGACAGGGAGTTGAGCTACAACAGTACTCACTATTTCTGTATCCCCTCTGTATTGCCAGTGATCCCCATTCGGAGCAGCCCACTCACTTGGAGCTGGTTCCAGTCTGCAGTGATTTATGCTTGGAATTATTTGATATAACCAAATTAACAAAACAATCTCACATAGAATGAGGCAGCTGTCAGTCTGTGAGAGATAGCCCTCTCTGTAATTAGCTTCACCCATCATCAACCTGACACGAGAATACGCAGTTATCAAAAACACCTTTGTGTTTGCTCAGGGCTCACCCCATCGCAGGAAGTATCAGATTGTTGGAACATTTTTAGTCATTGCATACAGTTTTTGACTAGAAAACAACGTTTGAAATGGGTTTCATTAGCAGAACTTTGAACTTGTCAGTGATTTGAATTTCAAGTAATGGCTTTACAGCAGCTGTTATGTACACCCGTCACCTTTTTCGTCATGATTGACAAAATAGAGGAAGACCTCAATGGATATTTTGTAGGACATACACTACCGTTGACAAGTTTGGGATCAATGAAGATAACATTAAAGTAATCAGAAATACAGTCTAGACATTGTTCATGTGGTAAATGGCTATTCTAGCTGGAAATTTTTAATGGAATATCTACATAGAGGTACAGAGGAACATTTCCAGCAACCATCACTCCTGTGTTCTAATGCTACATTGTGTTAGCTAATGGTGTTGAAAGGCTAATTGATGATTAGAAAACTTTTGTGCAGTTATGTTAGCACATGAATAAAAGTGTGAGTTTTCATGGAAAACATGAAATTGTCTGGGTGACCCCAAACTTTTGAACAGTAGTGTATGTAGAGTATTGGCAGAGTAGTGCAGTGGTTACCTGTCATCTCACAGCAGGAAGAGTCTGGTTTCGTACCTGTTCGGGTCGGGTGTGTCCTTTCTATGTGGAGTTTGCATGTTTTCCCTGTACCTGGGTTGATTTTCTCCAAGTGCTCCGATGTCCTCCCACCATCCAAAGACTGATGATTCCAAATTAGCCATATGTGGGAGCATGCATCGGCCATCTGTCTCTTTATTTTAGCCCTGTAAGGGAATAAACAAAGGGTATAGTCTGTCTCTCACCCAATGCCAGGTGCCTTCTATAGGATAAAGCAGGTATAACTAATGCATGCATGGATTCTGTTCATTACAAAAATCATCCAAAATAAAAATAATGACACACCAGCATAGTGACAGCAAGAACAATCAAGTGAAAATCAAAGTCAAATACACTAATGCCTCATCAATTCAGTTCACCAGTGAGGAACTACTCTCCAAGAAATCTTAGGAAGAAGTGTCACATTGTGCTTTAATTTGGGGCCATCCATCATTCTGCCAGTAAAGTCAGTTTCTCCTAATGATATATCTCACTTTGGATTCAGATCCATCAAGTATACCTTTCGGCTGAATGTAACTTTCTGCTGCATTCTGGGCTTTTGTCGGAGCTCCCAAATGTGTCTCTGTCCTTTGTGCTCCACTCCAATTATCTACACGTCTCTTTCATTCAGTCTGGTTTCATCTTTTTAATTTTGCACTGATTGACCTCTCAACTCAAACTGCTCATTTTGTCGGGAAATGGTTTGGAAAGCCGGCGGCACGACTTGAATAGAAAGTTGAATTGCAGTGATTGTAACATGAGGAATGAGCAATGGTCTGGCTTATCTTCTCCGCTCGTTTGGGGAAAAGAAACGAGCGAGGCTTTAACTTTAGTGTGCAGATCTGCATTCTTTAACTATTTTTCTTTCCTCTCTTTTCTTTAATTCTCCACAGAATGGGATGATCTATACTGGCTATGTAAGTTTTGCCAATTCACACTGCCCTCATTCTGTTTTCTTTGCACCTGACTTCATCCTGCCTTCATCCACCAGAAAACGCCTTTGCTATTCCTGTGACACTTTATCATCAGGCTGTTTGTATTGTTGATGCTACATGAATTATCAGGAAAAAGGAGATGCTTTAGCTTATTGTGCTGACTTGGCATTGTTGTTTCATCCCTTGTGGTTATTACAAACTGCCAGTCTGCAAGTCAACTAAATGGCGCACCTCTTTTCGTCGCTAAGGATTAGGTATCTTGCAAGAGGCAAACAAATGCAAATGTTGAGGAAAGTAAAAATGTTTCTGCCTTTGTTGTCTTCTTATATCTTCGACAGGTTGGATATGAGGTTGACAGCATCAGGATTATGTTTGTAATAGACTTTTAGGTCAAGATTAAGAAATGTGTTGTTTTTTTTTTGTGTACAGGCTCCAGCACCAGTGGCTTTTCCTATGACGACACCCCAAGTGCCTGTGTATGGAATGGTAAGGAGTGTCTTCTAGTCATAGTCATACATACAGAAATCTTTCATTCCTACTGTAAATACTAGATTAATGTCTCCTTCCACATTGCCATGTTTAATCCTTACCTCTTTCTGTCTCTTACCCTCAGCTACCCCCTCAGATGAGTCATCAGATGGGGGGCGTTCCCATGATGCCCCCGCAGCCTGTCATGTACAACCAGCCTGTCCTGAGACCCACCAATCCTTTTGGACCCATCCCGGGAACGCAGGTACACACACACACACACACACACACACACACACACATAGACACACGTATTAGTGTAAATGCTATATAGTTAAAGGAACGGCTATGCCTAGCAGTTAGCTTAGCTTAGCATGAAAAATAGAGAAAAATAGCTGGCCTGGCTATGCCAGAATGTCAGGAAACTGTCAGGTCTGTAACACCACGATGTCTTAAGACTTTTGGAATGAATTAAACAAGTAAGATAAGATATAACATCTCAAGCGATGACCTTCAGACATGCTGACAGGTGGATTCCTTTACCTCTGTTTCCACTCTTAATGCTAAGCTAGGCTAACTAGCTACTGCTGGTAGCCTTATATTTATTGTACAGACATAGAAATTGTATCACAGACGTTTCAAGGTGGAGACTTACCATTAAAAGAATCCTGAATAGAAATCTAACACAACATCCTGTAGCACCAAAGATGACGGCTGCATGACACGTGTCCCGCCCCTCTCCTCAAAAAGCCAATCATCTGCTTTATAATGCTGAATCAGAAAATATTTAGCCAATCGTGTTTTTGCACTGACACAAGCACAGTGATGTGCAATTGCAGGGAAAAAATGCTTTGTAAACCTTCTTTTGGGTCAGTTAGCAAGTACTAGTACTACAGACTAACTATTACTGTAGCCCCTCATTCTGATGCTCTATTGTTGCCACATCAGTGTGACCTGAAGCTTGAGCGGTTTGCCTAATAAGTACTTTAAGGTATCTGTTAGGAAATCACAGCTTTTTTTCACTTAATAAATGAAGAAGTTTAGTAGGCAATGGGGAGCGTGTGAAGGAAGATAAAACAGTCCAAACTAAAACTTGACTAAATATTGTCCAACTCTTGCTTTCATGCTTTGCAATGTGTAGCTTTAGGGGAAGTAGTAGCTATAGTTATAGTCAGCCATCTGGGGGTTATTGAATGTTTTTCCGAGAAAAGTACATTTCTTACTGAAGCAGAAACCAATAAAGAGGAAAATTAGGCTGTAACTACTAATTATTTCATCATAAAATAAATGGGATGCATTGCACATCATAAACTATTAAAAGGAATTACAGCAGAACAACCAAGTGTAAAATATTTGCTTGACACACAAACTTAATCTATACACTCCTGGAATAATTGATGCACTCATTCATAGCTGTTCACCAAAAATTGATTAATCGTGTTCAAGAAACGGGATGAATCATGTTGTCAGATAATTTTAAAATTGACCAAGAAGTGTGAAAAAAGTGTTTTTTCCACGGCAAGTAATCATCAGTTCTTAGGGCTACAAGAGTCTCAGGAGAACAAAGAATCAAATATATTTCTGACCAATTATTCAAAACATAACAGAGTAATATAATTGCTTAATGAACACTCGTGCCCTACGAGAAGCTGTTTCCCTGGCACTGCGGCAGGTAATATGCTTGTCAATAGATGCCTCAACACTTGATGAGGTGTTTTGTTGAACTAAATTACTCTCGATTCTCCCTCGTCCTCTGCAGATGCACTTCATGTAGAGATGATGTTGTAACCATGGCAGCAAAGCTGAGAGAGAGAGAAGGCGAGAGGAAAGAGATGGAGAGAAAGAGGCGACGGCGAACACAAATCCAGAACCAAATCCAGTGCAGGAGGAAGAAAGAAGAGGGCAGAGAGGAACAGGGAGGGGAGAGGAAGATGGAGACCAGAGGATGGATAAAGGATGAAATGCTGATGTCAGTTTCCATGTCACCTGACCCTCTAATCTCCTCTCCTCTCTCCATGTGGCTACTGATCTCTCTGTCTTTGAATATATAGTGCTGGGGGGCACCAGAGGCTCCGCATCAATCTCACTCATCCTCTGTTTGATTTGCCGGTTCAAATGGCAATTACGACCTGTGATGATGCTATGAAGACAGACTCGGAAGTGTAGAAGCTCTATTGCCACTTCCCGACCCCCTCCCTTTACCCTGATAATTTCTTGTACAAAGGCTTACCAACGTTCCTCTCCATCCCCACAACTGAATCAAACTTGGAGGACACACGTCTCTTTCTCTGATTGGATCGTTTGCTGGCACTTTACTCAATGTGAACTTTGCCAAGGGTGTTATTTCTGTGTAGGTGATTTTAGCATCTTGTTCAGATTGGTTCCCGGTTTGCGTGTCATCCATTACCTGATGTCAGGAGTTGTTGATTTGAATGCGTGTGTGTGTGTGCGTGTCCCTTTTTCTACATTTCAGCGTGCTGCATCAACATTGCGGTTTGAGTCTTTTTATGAGCTCCACATGTTCTTAATTGCCAACTTCAACATCAAGAATCCGGCGTAAAACAATGATTTGTGGGCGTGCTTGTGTGACTGTGGATGGACGTAGCTGTGTAGGGTATGCACTTTTGCGTGTTTCTCTTTTGGTACCTGATGTCATTACTGTGTTGCCAGGTACCAATGTGTTAATGCACTGGAACTAACTGATGAAAGCACTGAGCCAGACCCAGGCATCGCATTTGGATGTAAACAAACCTCTCACACTAACTTTGCTACTTGGGGGACATGCTGTACACACTGTGTATTTTGTTTCAGTTTTTTTTTTTGGTTATTTCCTCCTCTACAGCTGTGCAATATCATGCAACCTCATTACTGTCTTTTCCACCCATCTGTAGCCTGTTATAAGAAGCGTTTTCTGCCGTAGTGTTGTACTTCTCGTGCGTCCACTTCAGGTTTCTGTACAGAATGCTGTTTTTATGTTTCGGAGTTTGTTTTATAACCTGTTCTGTTATATACCCGTACTGCTCTAAAAGTTGTGAAAAATGCACTGAGAGCCAGACAGAGAGGTGAGTGGATAATTAGCAGGAAGGTGATTCTCAGTCTAGCCAATCAGAAATGGTCTAACTCCCAACTGTATGATACCCTCCCTGTCCTGAGCATTTGTCCTGTCCAAAATTAGTCTCCTGTCAAGTCCTTTTTGCCTCAGAAAAACCGGATAAGGGAAATTACTCACAGCAGATGTCTCGCCTCCACCTGGAGGAATTAAAGGCATTGCTAACACAGGAAGGTCTGTTAACATTTAAGGACAGGACAGCTAAAGGTCAGTCAGAGGAGTCAAATGAAGGCCAGACCGTTGGAAGGCAGCTGAGGCCAATGTCTGTCGATCACGACCTTCGTAATGCCTGCAGTGACGGCATACTGATTAATTCGGACAGCCAGAGACGGGGAGGCTTTAATGAGACGTTAAATGTTAATGTGGATTTTCTGGCAGATCCAAGGGCAAGTTAGACCCACAGTTAGATGATATTTATATATAGCACAAACCTTCAAAGAGGGGGCAATGCTCTGCTGCACAAAACCTAAAATCATTGCTGGGATGTACAGTTGAAAGGGGCAATAATCGATTGGGGATGAAGTCGTTTTCTATTGATTGTGTCTGTTCTATGTACATGTACTGTATGTGTGTTTGTGTGCACATGCCTTCCCATAGAGATAAACAGGGTCATGTTCCTCGGTTAGAGACGAAAAGTGTCTCAAACGAGCTGGTAGCGTGTACTAACTTAGCAATGAGTGTTATTGTGACCGTGTCTCAGTCTGTACAACACAACATCAATTTAAGGTGGCTCTAGGATCACTCATCTGCCGAAAAATGCAACAACAAAAAGAACCCAAGAAAAAACAAAGCCCTGAGTCATGAGATCTGGAATCTCAAAGTGAGTCTGAGGCAAACCTCTCCAGACAGCTGGAGCTGCACAGGCTGGTGATTTCTAACAAGACCATCAGAGAATTGCAACTGTATGTTGGTGTATTGTGATTCAAGCTTGAACTGTAACTGCTGGCAACGCAAAAACCAATCTCCCTGCAGCTACGACTCCACTACCAGCAGAGAGACTTGTTTTAGAAATCATCACCGAGCAGGCAGATATTCTCTTGAGGTTTCACCTTCGAATGGAGATCTAAATAAGTGGTCAGCTGGCATTTGGGTATCTCCCTTTGGAACACTGTCGTTTCACTCTCCTCCATTAATCCTTGTTCCAGTGGTTTGTCTTTCTCCGTCAGCCGAATGCTCTTTTCATTGTGCACTTCACTCCCACAACGCAGCTCGATCCATCCTGGGCCAACCTCTGACTGTTACTGTGTCCTCTGTATATAGGTAATGCCGTTCATGTGTTTTTAGACGTGCTCTCTCTGTAAAGTGATCGAAGCCCCATTGGATGACGTACTGTACGTGGGACAAATTATTGCTGTATCTGTGTGTTGAATGGTTGTATTTTGAAGGTGTCATCATCCAGGGAAGGGAGGGTGGGCTCGGGTCGATGTTCGTGATGTTTGTGTCCATCTCGAGGAGGATCAGGGGTGGGGTCAGGAGGGTTGGGGGGTCAGGGGTAAACTATCACAACTGGTCTATACCAAGAGTGTCTTCATCAAGGAAGTGGACAGGACAGGGTCTGTCCTCTTCAAAACAGGAACATTTTTTTGCACCAAAGTCATCATCAAAGCGCAGCTTCTTCTTATTCAAGGTCACTACGGATGGATGATATCAGAACTCCAAGGATTTTTTTTGTTCTTTTCTTTTTAGAGACAAAGAAACTGTCTTTTTTTTTGCATGATTAAGTGTCGTCTTTTTATTGGCTTGTGTGCCCGGTAAAAGCATGACCATTGTGTGAACTCTCACTTACCGGTGTGTTTGGAAAATGTTAAGGAAATTTCTCCATGAGATTTTTTACTTACCTCTTGACATGAACGCCCATTGACATTCATAATCAACTGTTTTACAATGTAGGGTCTGTAACTGTTTGAAGGCTGCCTCGCATGCAGAAATGCAACTTGCAAGTAACCCATCAAACTTCAAACCCAGTTACCATAACTGCATCTCTGTAAAACACCATGGATGTCAATGCCAGTTATCACCTAGCTAGCTAGACATTGCAGTCTTGTAAAATCGCTCTTTATTAAAGCGTTGCTATTTTCAATACGTGTGTTTGAATGCTCGCTCCTTTTTCATACTATGCCAGCAGCATCATGGGAGGTTGTGATTGAAAGTCTCAGTACTGTAATACGTGTTTGGTCTGGTCCACTTTGTGTGTTTTTAATGTGTTTTGCCCAGTCTTGTCCTGTCTGTTGCCATCAAATAGACTTATTAGTTCCCAGTCATGCTCCAAAAGCGCAGACTGGTTTCCTGAAACCAGGCTTGGATTCAACAGAAGCTTCAACTCTGTTTTGCACAATTTTGGCAAAGCAGGCCAGAGAGTGTACAGAGCTGGACAAGGGGTCATGAAATCAGTAGCATTGTTTATAAAACCCAACTGTGAAAATGCAGATGGGTAAAATGACCTACTTTTAGCAGCCCCGTGTCTGTCATATCTCTGTACATTTTATTTTTTCTAGCAATAGTTTATATAACAAGAATTTACTCCCCTTTACTTTCCCTCTACCCTGCTAAGGCAAATTAGCAGTCAGACTAAAACCTGTAAGGCAAACTAGAAGTTATATTATATTGTCTGTGGTGGGATTTCCTAAATGCGCCCTGAGACAAGTTTCTCAGACTGAGTAGTTTGAGATAAGAACTTTACTTTCTCTAACGTCTTGCCAGTCTATACAAGTTCTCCATCTCAGAATCTGCACAAAGTGCACAAACCTTGTAGCTGCACTCTAACTTCCCCAAAAGGTGAACTTAAATCAATGTGTACTCTCAACACTAGGTTGCTTGTAGTACTTTCCAGAATGGAAGATTTCCAAGACAATTATCTACTGACTGTAGATTCCCAACAGTGATTCTTAGAAAACAAACGTTTGTACTCACCAATGAAGCTACTTCACGGACTAATCTGGCTGCTGGAAACCAGACTTATGTTGCCAGAGTAGAAACTGCTGCATTTCCATGTCATTATGCCAGTGAATGGCGCATGATGTCTCCGCAGTTTTACGCTCCACTTTGTCCATAGGCCTACTGAGGATATGACCTCAGTATATTTGTCCATACTGCATTCATTACACTCATTCAGTACTCTAGTATCCATCTGTGAACTGTTCATTGTTGCTGAGGGCATGAAACTCAGCAGTGTCCATGAAAAATTCTTGTTAGCAGGGCGTGAGGTCCCATACCTTCAATTTCTTCTCACTTTCTTTTTTTGTATATTAAAGCGACTGAATTATCATCAGGTTTGGATTGTTATCAAATTATTGGTTTTTATTTAAAAAGCATAGATTGATGTTTTTTGGAAGAAAATGAAATAAAACGTCATCTGATGCCGAACTTGGACAATTATTTGGTGACTCTGCCGCTATGCTTCCGTTTTTAGTAATTTCTACATTTAACATCTAGCATCTTTCAAATATTCACACAGAGAAGGTGTCGTTTCAGTTGAAATTCATTTATTGATAATTAAACATTTCAAAGAACATAGGACAAAATGTAATTTAAAACAACATGGTAGTATTTGTGTTCATTGTCATTCATACAGGTTGAATGTGGCATCAAAAATCGTTTTGGGGGGAGAATGGGAGTCGAGCGTTGAACCAGCAACCGATCCTGAGCCAGGTTATTCAACTCTGAAATGGAGGGCCTACCAGTGTGCTCTTAAGCAAGGCACTTAACCCCGAAGTGGCCGCAGGGGCGCATTTACAAAAACTAAAACAACCCGTCCTACCTAAATGTCCTGAATCCAGCTCTGATCGGCCGTGATTGCCTGGTACTCTTCAGTGACAGGCTGTTTGATACTGGATGTACTAACGACGACACGCCTGCTGCAGAAAGCGTTCAGATTTAGACTAACGGTGGTCAGATGTCCTCAAAAGACTGTGTGAGTGGTCACGTTGGGAGCAGGAATGTATGAGCAGAGTATGCTTGCAGGGGGGGAGACATGTAGGGGGGCAGGAAAATCAAAAGCAGGACAAAGTTTTATCTCCCACTGAAAAAATAGATGGGAGATACATTTCCAAAAATCCTGACAAATCAAAATCCCTGAAGGCAGGTAAGGAATAAGAAGTAATGGACATGGTTGTATTTGTACTGTATGCGTGTGTTTGTGAGTGTGTACGCGTGTTTCGGGGAGGGGCAGGAGTGTGTGGTCTGAGTGTTTACCTTAGTGGGGGGACACCCCATCGTCCACAGCAGTTTCAGGCCTAACGCTGCTGTTTTCCCCATCCCACGCTACAGCTGCGTGTGGCGTACGTCCAGGGCAAGGGCTCAGTTTGGCTCCCTCCCACTCTAGCTGCAATAATCAGCAAGAGGAAGAAGGTGGCTGGAGCAGCAGCAACAACAAGGCATGCAACTAACAGTTCACATGGAGAAGGTGGAATAATGTGGAAATGTAGAGAGGCTATGTGTCACTTAACACGGCACCGTCAGATCAGGTGCCGAATGAGAAAACAAGATGAGCAACTAATGTGTGGTACAATCACATCAGAGCAACTACTGTAAGTTATAAAAATACAGGTGGAATCAGGTGTGCATTAGTATCATTTGCACGTGTAGCCTGCGTTAAATGAGTAAAATGCAATGAACCCAGCTAAAGTACATCAGGAGTGTGGAGTTGGACAGTTGTCTGGGTGTGATATGAATACAGAGAAGGCAGTAATCCTAAGCCATGATTCAAAATGAGGTGTGCTTCTGGTAAGATCAGAAGAGAGAAGAGGAAAAGGTCATCGGCCCTTATCACTGCTGCCCGAGAAAATCAGCGGCCTTTACAAAATCCAAAACAACCTTCATATCACCTGCAGCACCAAAAGTGTCACCTCAGATCCACTCGGACAATAACACTACGGTATACACACCAGCCACGCGCCACTGCACTGCATTTAGGCAAAAAAATACACATACTTTTTCTCTGTTCCAATGGTTAATTGCCATTTTCTCCAGTTTTTAACTATCCACTTCAAATCACTGGAGGATTTAACTGCAGGCTTTGTTCACACACTCATGCCGCAATGGCTCAGCTCCACTCGCTGCATGCTACAAGCATGACGATAACCGTTTTCAGACATACAAACTGCTTGTCTCTTTCTCAAGAGAGTTTGGTACAACAACTAAATTGTACTTCTCCATCTGGTTTCCAACTGTTTAGCAAGAAATACAATCACTTCATCTTATGATTAACAGTCAATATTTTTTTTTTTTTTACCAGAAGTTGGTTGGCATCACTTTCTCAGTTTCAAATGAGGTTTCAAGTATTTACACAAGTACCAAATTGTACATTTTCTGGTTTGAAAACTAGCTCAACATTCCCTCTAAATCAACAATAATTTCCACAAGAGCAGAAACATGACAGCAGCTCATGAGACTCAAACAAAAGCTAATGATAAAAAACGTCAAAAACCAATTGAAAAGTGATGCTCACTGGCCACTCGTTGCTTGCCGACATTCTTCCTGGCTCTTTTAAACTCACATATGTACAAAACCAACAAAAACACATCTCCTATCAAATGGCTGGGTTCTGCCTAAAATTAGAGAAAGATGTGGATGCATTCAACTTGCTTTTCACACAGAATGTTCTGATGACAATTCAACACCAAACTGAAAGAGAAAGAAAGTACTATCAATGACAAGAAAATGACTTCAGTTTTTGTTCTGACATTTTAGAGGCAACCTTTAACCGAAAACTGTCACAGGATATATTTAACTCCTGAGGTTGGGACTCATGCTTCATCTTGATTTCTGTCTAGACATCAAGATACACAGAAAACCTGGGCTTTAAAAGAAAAAAAAAGTCAATTATGAGAAATCACTTCAAGAGAACCCATCGTGTATGTTAATTTAATCACCGACGACACGTGCCCTGTATTTTCACCCTGTGGTTATCAGTGTCAAGTTCAAATTTGCCTTTCTTTCCCAACAAAGAAGCTTCAAGCATGCTTTATCACACAGTGGTCATATTCATGGTAACTCAAGCAAACACTCCCAAGTTACCAGGAAGACTTGTGTGATTAGAAGTTTACTCCAAAGTCAATCTTCTCACTGTAAAAACAGGTAAGCTCAAAAAAAAAGTGCCAAAACCAAATCCCTCGGTGCTAGAGTTAAGTGGGCTACACTATAATCAGAGGAACACCATCAATTCCAAGTCAATTTGTGATTTTTGCCACATCAGAAGAACTCCACGATCCATCATTTTCAGAGTGAATTGTTAGTTTAGCTCTAAACCTCTCAGTTCAGGGAAATCAACCTGAAACGTATTTGTAAGACAATCTGTTCAATTTAGCAACACATTCTCATTTGGTGACAGATTTAAGGTTCTTCAGTGAAAGCAACTAAAATCAGTCTGACGCACCACTCATACCTATTTTCACCGTAGTTCCGCTTTCTCTCGTCGAGTTCCATGCACCACATGTACCAAAAGTCTGGATGAAAAGGCTGTTACAAAAGGATGAATGCAACTGAAGTCAAACCAAGGCCTATTATATACCCCGCAAAAAAGTATTCATAAGCCACTACAAGTGAGTGACCTTGGACACACTCACTCACCAGTTTATCAGGTAAACTGCAGTCTCATTCAACAGTCCTGCAGTAAATTCTAAATAAATTCTAATAAATTCTTTTATGAGGGTGGAAAAGTTCAGTTTCTGTTGCTGCATGTTTAATTTTACTTCATGACCTTTTACGGAGGATGTAGTTTGTTGTGTTGTAGAACTGTACTGCATTATACAGAGAGATGTTTCTACTATTTAATCCACTCTGACTGATAAATAAATTGCTGGGCAAAATAATCATTTGTCATTATAATACAATACAGCTTAATAACACTACAAATTGCAGCCTCCAAAAAGATCAATAACTTGACACGAGTATATATTTGAAATTGGCCATCATTAAGGAGTATGTGTTTGTAGAGAATAAATAGTTTTTGGGGAAAAAAACAAAGGCCATATAGTCTAATTTTGCCAGGATGCCAGTTCATCTGTTTTAATCAATTAAACTTACTAATTTGCTATTTATTAAGCCGTATTTTTCATTCTGTGGCTAACCTGAAATGTGCGATGGTGCAGTTAAAGATTTACTGTGATAAATAATGGACTGGACAGTTCACTATGCAGCATGGAAATTATGCTCACATTTTTATAGAGAATATATAAAAGGCCTTGTTCCAGCACAAAAAAAGCTGCTCTGAAGAGATCCAATGCTGTGTTTGAAGTCTAACCTTGACCCAGGCAATGTTTGAGCATCGTCAACATTCAACAAGGATCCAGCTATGCCTCTATCACATCATAACAGAAACTATGAATGCTTGACTGAATTCCAATATTATCTGGCCCCCTTATCTCCATTTGTCCAGCAACTTTGCCAACTTATATAATCACCCACTCAACTCAGTAGCCATTCAGTGATGAAGAAACTACAGATCAGGTTAGCCGAAATAAACAAAAGGGGGGGATGCTTCAAATTTAAAGCACATTCGAATTACAACTTTGCTCCCTCTCTGAGTTTCCTCTTTAAACTGTCCCTTATGTAAATACACATGCGCGCACACAGACACACACACACATCTGCAGTGTGTAAGGAGCGTGTGGGGGGTGGGACTATCGATAAGGGGGTTCTGGCGTGTGGTAAGGGTAATCATGGCGCTGGGGCATGGGTTGCCCGTGTGCGGGTGTCTGCTCATACGGTGTGGATGTGGAGTAGCTTCCCGCTGCTGCGTAAGCTCCTGAAGAATCATAAGCTCCTGACGCTCCGTAGCCTCCTGACGTGTCATAGCCTGCCGAGGCGTCGTAGCTTCCCGACGAGGCGTCGTAGTTCCCGGATGAAGCGTCGTAGCTCCCGGACGAGGCGTTGTAACTTGCCGAAGTGTCGTACGTCCCTGGAGGGGGATAGGCTCCCGACGCGGCGTATGTTGAGGGGGGTGCTGAGTAAGTCCCCGGGGGTGCAGGGGCTGTGGTGGATGCTTGTGCCTGTGTGGTGGCCGGTGGAGGCGGAGGAGGTGGCGGAGGAGGATTTGTGTAGGCATACTGGAGGTACTGGTACTGTTGCTGGTACTGTTGATACTGTTGGTATTGATGCATTTGCTGGTAGTATTCTGTGTAAGACCTGGAGTGCGGGTTATAATTTGGGAACAGAAGAGAGAGTAAAAACACCAAAATTAGCTTAAAAATGAAATCTTGCACAATATTGGACAAGTGTCCAATATAGTTTTTTTTTTTTTTTTTATTTTTTTATAATTTTCTGTTTCCGTAAAGCACTTTGTAATCACTTCTCCAAGTGCTATATTGACCAAAATGTTGTTTTTCTTACTAGAAGTACTGCATCATGAGTGTACAGAGGATTAATGGGCTTATTTTTCTTCTAGCTCCATCCTATATTAGAATGTACTGTGTGTACCTAGCAACAGGGTCTGACCCTTCAGGAGCTGTGGTGGCGGCTGCAGTGTCTTCAGGTCCTCCAGGTGGTGTCGGCAGAAGGGCGCGCCGCTTTGGTCGTATCTGAGCGAACGAACCCGGAACAGGGTCAGGAAGTAGAGGGGCTCGGTTTCCTCTGATCGGGCTGCGGTCCCGCTCATTTTCTGACGCTGCTGCTTTTCTCCCTGCCTGCTGCTCTGCCAGAACCTTTCAATCAAAATATGTCAGTGAATATATGGAAAAACTCTGTCAGTGACAAAATGAAGTACACGATACAATTTTACTCAAATATTAACAGACCTTCTGTCCCTCCTGAAAGAACTTGGCTCTCGCTGCCTCAAACAGTGTTGTTGGATCTGGTGCAGTCTGTGGCTCTACCTCTTCAACAGCTACGGTTGCTGCGGTATTGTGATTGGCCATATCTTGGTACACCTGGTCAGCAACAGATCCATACACTTGGCTGGCAAGAGCCCCGTATATGACCCCATCTGCACCTTTAGCACTTGTGATACCCTTGAGAGCAGCGTAGGTGGGGTCAAACGATGTGGTGTTGTAAAACGAATTATGGACACTTTGCTGAACCTGCAAGGAAAAAATGAGACGCTCACTAAGTCTGGTAATAGACTCAAATCTAATTTAGATAAACACTATAGGATAACACAAGACTGTGGCCTGGAAAGAGTGAAAGTACATTCACAAAACATCTGATCAATCTCATTTATCTTCCAACAAATGGGGCAACCGTGTGCTGTTTTGTTTTATTCACAACTGTCTCAGTTTTCAAAGATCATAACTAGGAGGTTTCCCATGGCATTGTACATTCCTGCTAGAAAATGAACTAACTTGTATGGGCAGTCCAGCAGCAGCGGCTGCAGCTGCAGCGAGCACAGCTGCCTGACTCTGATGATGCTCTAGTGATGGAGGTGGTCTGGGAAGAAGACCCTCTCTGCCACCTACAAGAAAAGAGAAACAGAAACCAAGAGACCACAGGTATGAGTTGTTGCATATTATTATTTGCAAAACACAAATGTATTCTTCATTTTCATCTGCTGTCACACTACCTGCAGGTGAATTCCCACTTGTAACAATCTGGTTGATCAAAGGTTGGGCTTTGGACAGCTCTACAGCCAGCTGACGGCCCTTGAACATGGTCCCATTGAGTGCTTCAATAGCTGCCAGGGCATCCTCCTTCCTCTCCATATGCACAAATGCATAGCCGACATTTGAGCATAATCGTGCTGTTGAGTGTTCAAGAAACAGGTAGATCAGTGTTAGCGTCAAAGAGGTTTCAAAACCAAACATGTGGATCCCATATTTTCAAAAATACTTCTTTTGGTTGACTTGTTTACTTGACAGATTAACACTTGCTGTCTGGATGCAACTGTTGTCTAATACAGAACATTATAATCTAATGAGATGATTGCTACCTGACACCGTTTCTATGCAAACCACGTCACTTCAATTAAGAAAGTACATATTTCTACAAAGGCAAACTTTTAACAAAACCTCCCTGCACATGCTTTTGCTCTTTTCGTAACAAGCTCTGTACTTTACCTTTGACTTTATCACAGTCTAAAACCCTTCCAAAGGTTGAGAACAGTCCATGTAAGTCATCTGCTGAACACGTTGCACTGAGGTTTCCCACAAACACTTTGGTGGAATTTGGTGGGCGTGCACGAGATTCCTCGACCACCAGGGGTCTGCCTCTGTACTCTTTGCCATCAAGATGCCGTATGGCCCTTTGGGAGCAAAAACGCAATTTTAATCATCATCACATGTACGACAGATGGCATGGCACTAAGAGTAACAACTTTTTAAATTAAGTTACAAATATTAAAAACAAATTACAGAACACATGAAACCAAAACTAATACTAGCCTTTATTTGTTTTACTAACTTGTTCATAAGACTTTACATGCAACAAACTCTAGATAGACTGGAAAAACCCAAAGTCTCTTTAGCTGATTAGCTTATGACATTATTTTCTAACAATGCAATTTTTTACTCATAGTTTTTACGATAGCGTTGCATTTTCATTTATGTTTTGATTTTTCACACCTCAGACCTAGTTCCTAACAAAAGATTATGCTCAAAGTCAGGAACACAATACGTAATTTGCAACGTAACATTGTTTAAAATCAAATCAAAGTTTCAGGTTGTATTATATATGACACAGCCAAAATAGTGGGTCATCCAAAAAATTGAAATGCAGAAAGAGCACGATCAGGAGGAAAATCACAAATTAAAACATTTGTAGGCTGCAGTGGAATCGGTGACTATAAGGGGCAAGCACGGAGAAAGACTTAAGGAGGTTTGCTCTGTTTTTGTGAGCCCAAAAATATATATGGCTGTAATAATTTAGGATGATATTTGTGTTGTTTTTTAAGCAACAATGTTAATTAGTTTAAGACTGGCAAGATTCAGCATTGCTGAATTTTTTTTTCAATATTTTGAGACATATAAAGAATACACAAATAATGATTTGTAGATATTGTTGAAATGCTACCAGAATTAAAGGATGGACTAAACATAACATTCCTGAAATAATAATCATCTTTACTCCACAGATGACAATTACATTTCACAATTATATAACCAATATTTTTCAAGAAGAAATTAGTTGGCATTTTGCTATGATGCTCATTTCTCTAACAGTTGTTGCAACAATATCTGTAATTTCCACTTGAATGTCCTCTAGACAAACACTTTTTTTCATATTTTGCTTACACAGTGTATTTTACTGTTTATATACAGGCTGTATATATGCAATACACTGAGTATCACTAGTATAAACATATAAACACCTCGTTAGGATAAATACATTTCCATTTTTAGCTCACGTTTACCTCAAGTTGGCCACAAGTGAACAAACTTTTGAAAATGGACAGGTTGTGTACCAGAATTTGCTAAATTTTCTCAGTTCCTGTAATTGTACCCAGGGAAAAGCACCGAAACCTATCAAATGTTAGGCCTCAATAAATGTTAGAGTATAAATTTCCATACTCTATGTAATATTATTTTCAAGTTATGCACATCAATAATCCATACATGGTCTCTATTTGATAACATAATGGAGTATTGCATACCTGTCTGCTGCCCCCTCTCCCTTCAGGGTGACGAAGGCATACTGTCTGAGCAAGGAGCAGGTGTTGATCTCCCCATATGGAGCAAAAAGCTTGTTTAGTTCGTCATGAGTTGCATCTAAAGGAAGGTTCCCCACAAACAACTTCACGTTCTCGCTCATCTCTGTATTAGCCAGGCATCTGCAAAACAATAAAAAGGGACGGAGGGGACGTTTGGTTAAGTTTAGTACTTTGAAGAACGCTAGCTAGCTAACACGTTTGGTTAGTGCATCTCAATAGGAATATCCAGAGAGGCCCATCATAGCTTTTTGTTTGTTTGGTTTTTTTTTTCAACTAAGGCAGTGTTACCAGATGGGGTTAATATTTATCTGTAGATTTGCTGTGTGGCCATTTAGCAATAATCGCACTGACGTTAGCAGATATTATTAGCTAAGCTAAATAAAACCGCTAACTTTCGCGGCGAAATTGCATCCAATGAAGTTACAAGCGGTCTTTGTATTTGCTAGCTCAACTAACACCAAACAAAGGGAGCATAAAGGGTATTATTAAATTGTTTGTGCGGGAAGATGTAAGCTCGACCAACTGTTAGCTAAAAACTCCTGACAGTCCTGGCCATCTTGTTAAACGCCAACATGAACGATGAAGCTTTAGCTAACGTTAGCTAAGCTAGCTAAAGCTAACGTAGTGGTTTTACCAAAGCGGTAGAAACGTTTGCTAAAGCTGAACGTCTTTAGCTGCTATGAGACGTCACAGAGTACATTAACCGATACTGTAGCGTTTTCAATTGTATACAAAAACAAAGGAAAAGCTTTATTTATGCCAGCAGAGTACACAGACGGCTTACCCAACGCGGTCCTGGAGCTGTTGTATTTCAAACCTCACATCCGGCTCCGGGTTCTTGAGGCTCTGTGGCGGCCATGGGGGCGCAGTTTCACCGACAGAGCTCAAGGTGCTGCAGGACACGAATTTGCACGTTACACACCCGCAGAAAGATGCTTAATATACAGATCAAAGGCGGTGTTGGGATCTCGACACATTGGGAGTTTAGCCCAAGCAAGAAATATTTAGATTATAACCTGATAACTGCACTAATAACACGTAATTCAGGGTAAAATGCACATAAATTGTGGAACACTGTGCACTACTAGGCCCTCCTGTTTTCTATCTATGCTTAACCCACATTATCACAGCTAGTGCAGAGTGTGACTGAGTTACATAGCTTCATATGGGTGTGATTTGGAAATACTTGTTTTCATAAATGTTATCGGACAGATTGTTGCATGTAATGCTGAGAAAAAAATATATCCGCAGTCTCATGATAGCTCATATAACTGTAGCAGCTTAAAAAAAACAATAAAACGTGATTTCATTGTTACTCAGTGACCTATTGCTTTAATTAGCTAGTTTTTTAATGGTTATGCGTAGTTATAGGGACGTATCTGCATACACACCATAATGCCACTCCTGCAAATATCTTGTGAGATTTAAGTATCTCTGGAAAAACTAATCCATTAACTAAATGATTTTGACCTTTTATGAACAATAAAATAATATTGCAAAAATTTTGTTCAGCTATAGTATTTTCAAGGTCTTGAAACCATTAGAATAGATCGAGTTTATTAATAGTAGTAGTAATGGTAGTAGTGGTAATAGCAGTAGTATTACTTTTGTGGAAAATAGATTCAGCGCTATACACAAAATATTCAGAGATATGGCCTCAGGTGGACATGTTTACTTAAGATCAATAGGCTACTAATTATTAAAATGAGATTTTGTAGGTTGTACATGTGAATAATAACTGTTGTGACTTTGCTAATTAGTTCTGTTGCTATTTATATCAGCTACAATGTAACAATGCAACAACAGAGCAACTTCAACTAACTCCTGAAATATCATGACTAGAAAAAACAAAAAACTACAAACTGAATTTCGGTGAGTTTGGCGGCTGGCACGCAGCGTGATGACGCATCTTTCCAGGTGAGGTCAGGTGGGTTGTGGGGGGCGGAGCCAAACATATCTGCAGATCTGTGAGTGCACGTCATGACAGGCCGTAGGGGAAGAGAAGTTGTCTTTCCATCGTAGGAAAGTTGGTGGAAGAACAAAAAAAGGAGCATGCCATCATAAAGTGGATCGGAGGGGATAAAAGAAGAAAAAAATGGAGGATCGGGGCACAGAGGTAGGTCTTGTTTATATAGAAACAGCCCCATTAGATGGGGCAAAAAGTGTTGTGATTGTAACGCAGGAAGAGTGTGTAACATACGTTGTGGAGGAAATGTGCAGGATTTGCAGGAATGCAGACAGATGTTGACATGTAGGCTGTGCTGTCAGATTTAGTCTATTGATGTACTTAGAATTATAAAAGAAAACAAAATCAGCGGGATTTGCCTTTATTTGAGTATTAAAAGTTGTGTTATGGCATTTGTGTAGTCTGTTAGTGTCTGTAATTTAAAGATCTCTTTCTGAAACTTTCCCATTTCATTTAAGCTCTGTCTGAGCTGCTGCACTTTACCATGTCTGGACTTGCTGTCCAAATCCAGGTGCCTTTATTGCGCAGGTGTGTGTGCTGCAATCTCACCCATCCTCCTGTTATGTCACTGCACCACAGAGACATAATAACCACATAGCGTGGGACTGTACGATCATTTGAAGTGCTGTCAGTAATTATTTGTTCTGTGTGCGGTTATGTTTTAGACGGCACAGCAAGAAGAGCCTCTGTATGATTTCCCAGAGCCCTCCCAGGACTCACAGCGCAAGTTGTTGGGGCATCAAAGGGGTCGAGGATCCCTGAGAAGCATCAGCGTACTGGACCGTCTCCTGCTCACAGTCCCTGTCTGGCTTCAGCTGTCAATCAACCCTGCAACTGCACTGCATATACTGCGAAGGGAGCCTCCAGGGGTCTGAAATAATCAAATTTCTCTCTCTTTCCTTTTCTATTCCATGTCTCTCATACCCTCTCACCTGCACCTGGTAATCAGTTGTGTCTTCCTGCAGAACTTCCTGGTTCGAAAGTCTCGCACATCCCAAAGAAATGTGCTTTGTGTGCGTTTGGCGGATGACAGTGTGCCGTCCTTCGTTCAGCAGTTTGGCATCATAGAGGAGCAGTCCTGTAAGAGTAAGGTGTCAACTCTCATCAGTGATAATATGAGACTTTCCTCTTTAAAGGAGAAATTTGTAGTCTGCTCACCTATTCAGACAGCATTTTAACATTTACATTTACAACTAGGGATGTCCGATATTGGCTTTTTTTTTTTTTTGCCAATAACCATTATGCCGATATTGTCCAACTCTCAATTTTCGATTCTGATATCAACAGATACCGATATATGTGGGCTATTTAACTAATTTTACGTAACATCACATATCTCCCGTCGTGGATTTAGCACATCATGCCAAATTTTATTGTGATGCCCCATGGGATACATTCTCAAATGCAACAAGGCTTTCCAAATGTAAACATTGTCTTTGCAAAATAAGAAAACTACTTCAACTTAAGTTATGGAAAAAATGCCATATTTATTCCTTTAAAAAAATAATAAAAATTGTCTCAAACAACAGTTCACACTCTCCCTCCCTCCTTCCCTTCCTCCCACTATGAGTTTGATAAATGCCAGCGAAATCCAGGCATTATTTTATCGGTTTTAATGACAGGCAAGAAAACGATCACGATATTGACCAATATTACATTTTTATGCCAATGTCGGGTATCCCTATTTACAACAACCATTGTTCAATGTGTTGGATTACAAAGTCAGTGCAAAAATATGTCACTATCAAATCACAAATTGCACTATTTTGACTCCATCTGCTATCCTATTCCAATTTCTAAACCCATATTTATATTTACTTAACGATTCAACACAAAATTTAACAACATACTTCTGTTGCAGGTGAATGTTATATTAAAATCCACAGTGGAAAAATCCACTTACCAGCGTTCAGTGATTTTAAGATGCTTAGTTTCTTGAATTGCATTGTTTTAGCTGGTTATTATATATGTATGTACTTAATTTCTTCATCATTTATATATCTGAGCATGAAAACAGATGATTCATTTCTTTCAAATCACTGCTTCTACATATTTCACTTCGTGTCTTCATCACTACTCATGTATGTTTTACCCCTATAGCTAATTATTCTATGAAGTGATTGATTTCCTGGTCTCTTTAAAATATTTTCACGCAATCAGTGAGTGACCGGAATGCAGGAAATCAATTAAAAGACTCACAGCTCAAAGTACACTATGATTGCTGTAGTATTACACATTATTTAACACGTGATTACATAAGGATTGCTTTCAGAGTGTCACAGTGTAAAATATTTTAATTTCTTGTACGCCCAATATCTAAAGAAGTGAAACCTCAGAGGAAGTAGAACTACACTGTTGATTCTAATTATCCTTCTACCCCTTTCCAAACATCCCCAGCTCTGTCTCTAGAGACTTCAGCCATCAGCTTCCCAGATCTCCCAAGACTCATTTCCTTCTACTGTGTCAGCAGGTACAATTTAGTCTTAGCACTTCTCATTTTCTGCAGCTGTTCTTTTTCAGTCTTCTTTTTTTTCAATTTTGTATCTTCATTTTCTCACACTTCCCACCATGTTCCTCTAAGTGTTTCATCTTGTTCTATATTTATGTCAACATCCATGAATCTGCAAGAACTAATGTCGGTGTTTCTGTTATATATTGTGTGTCAGAGATGTATTGCCATTCCCGCTGGAGCTTCCTGATGCCATTGCAAAGGCAGCGTCGCACAAAGAGCTGGAGTCCATCTCACATATGGGAATAGGTTAGTGAATTCCTTGTTTCCTCATAGTACATTTTGTAACCTCATCTTCAAATACCTCGCCCTGTAAGGATTTAGTTACACAAGGCGCACACATAGCATATAAGCAGTAATTACCTCCCAGCTGCTGCCTAGCAAACATAAACACTTTGAAAATGTGTGTGGGCATTTTTTCCTTTTGCCCACTGATTACTTAATTTCTAAATTATGCAATATCAATCAAAACCCAATAGAGGGTGTAAAGAAACTTGTGTAATCTATCTCCTGTTTTGGTTGAGACATCTGGTTTCATTGAGACTTTGCAGGTTGGATCGATTTAGGGATGACATAAGTTTCACAATATTTAAAATGTTGCCAAAAATTGTACATTTTATACATTCTGTGAAAAGTGCTTCTGTTTTGTATAGTTTATGAGATTACTGAATAATAAGAGGCAGTCAGTCTGTCAGTTGCATCCAACGGAATCGGTGACATGAATAAAGTTCTTCATCCAGCTCCCTTTGTCCAGCATTGCAGTCAAAAGTTCTTTGCTTTCCAGACGTGTCTTCTTCTAGCACCTTTCTTAACGTTGTGCTAGGCCTGCCAGGCCTTCTGACAGGATCAGGTTTCCATAAGAATACCCGACCAGCTGCATCGTTGGGGCTAGTCTACATTGCCTAATAAAGTGTGGATGTTAACCATATAGCGATTTGTTGCTGAGGTGCAATTTCCCAGAGATGTTTTGTACCATCTGTAGCATTCTGGTATAGGTCCCATCAATTCTTTTTGAGGCTGTCTTCATTAGTGACCAGGAGTCAGATCCATAGAGCCTTGAATACTCTCATTTTGGTTGTTGTAATTGGAAATACCCATATTTTTGACAGAGAGTTTAATGCTCCCCAAGCTTTACCAGTTTTTGTTTCTATATCATGTACTGTGTTGGTGTAGCCTCCAAGATAAAGGAAATTCTCAACTTTTTCGATCTCAGGCCCATCTAGTGCATGTAATGTCTCTTCAGATGTTGGGTTAAGGTGCATGAACTTCGTCTTTCCAGCATTCTGGAAGAGTCCAATCTGTCTTGTTTCTCGCTCTACCCAATGCAGAAGGTCTTCTGCTTCACTGAGTGTGTTTTCCAGGAGGACTATGTTATCTGTGAATGCAAGTTCTGAGATGACTTCTTCAGGGTGTCTTCTACTTTGACAACATTTTAAGATCAGGCCATTGGAGGACGAGATTGCATTCCTCAGTTCATAGTCTAAGCAGATGATGAAGAGGAAAGGTGCTAGAGTGTCTCCTTGAAGTACTCCGGTGTCTATGGAGAAGAGATCTGTGTTGCCCTCAGGAGTCTTGCCTAGCGCAGAAGTGTTAACATACGTGACTTTTTTTGCTTCAACAATAGGAGGAGGGACTCCATATGCCAGCAGAGACAGAAATTGCCATTTTCAACCACTGTGATGTGCCCAGTGTAACTTTTGATTATCACGAAGTGAAAATATTAGAACGTTCCACACATTTGTCTCATTTTACAGAATTCTGGAGTTCCCATCTAAATGTCCGTGGCCCACGGGAAGCACCAAAGCCCCAGAAAGATGAAGACAAGAAACCAGATGCTGTACCATCAGCCCCGCCTGCTACTGCTGCACCCCAAACAAGTTCTGCAGCTCAGCCTGACTCAGCTCCACAGCCTGACAACCAGCTCCGTAAAGCTCCTGAAACAGACACTGGCACTAAACCATCAGGTCCAAATACCGCCTTGTTCCACGAGTTTTGTCCGATCACGACACGCAGCCCCAGTGAGCTGGACTGTGGCTCCGGCATGGGCGCTCTCTGTTTCATCAACCCTCTTTTCCTGCAATCTCAGAACGCTTTATGCAGACGACGCATGTTCAAGCGCAGCCTCAAGGTTCGGATTTCCACAGAGACGTCCACTCCTCTGTCACCACCACTCGCCCCGCCGCCTCCTCCGCCTCTGATGCCGAAAAAGAAGGGGAGATGTAAAGTGCAGAAAGGGGGACAAGGAACTGCTCAACCCACTCCTATTGATCTAACAGCTGAAGATACACAGCCTCAACTTCCCACACAGAAAGCTCCCATTGAAGTGCAGCCTCCATCAGCATCTCCTCACCTCCAGCCTGAGATGCAGGAGCAGAGCCGAACACAGATCGAAGCAAACCAAAGTAAAACTGGAGTCAGAGGAAAGTTCCCTACAGCTCAGCTAACGTTAACAGAGAATCTTCCAGATGACTCAGACTACATGAAGCCCTCTCCAGTGATCAATCCTTCCCAATCCCCCTTTCTCTCTCCTTACCTGTCTCCATCTGTTTCTCCCATGGCACCTCCCCTTTTCCCCAAAATGTCCCCGTCCATCTCACCTCGTGACTCCCCCGGTGCTTCTCCCTCCCTATCGCCTTATCAATCCCCGTCTTTATCTCCCAAGGCTCCCTTTTCTCTCTCTCCATATGACTCACCCAGTAATTCACCCTCTCGTTCCCCTTATGACTTCCCATCTCCCTCTCCTCAGGTCCCCTTCTCTCTCTCCCCCTTCATCTCCCAGTCTTTCTCTCAGCTGACAGAACAGGCTTCTTACACTCAAGCTTCTCCAGAGAGGGAGGCGGAGAAGGACGAAGCAGGTGTGGATGAACAAAGGGATGAAGGCGGTGAAACAAAAGAAGCTCTGCTCAACGACAGGGAAGAAGAGGAAAGGAATTTGGTTTTACAGATGAATGCTGCATCTTTAAATGACACAGAGACTCCACAGGACTCACTCAACGAACAGGCCGATGGTACAAGCCTTTAGTGAACATCTGAGACTGGAACTGAATTAGATTATGTAATGTCAGGAAACATTCTTTAGAAACTCTTGGAATTGTAATGGAGACAGTCATAATACCGATTTATTTTTAAAATAAAGCAAAACTTTGAATTAAGTAAGTTTTACTACAATTTTTGAAGCAACTTATCCATTTTTATGACGATTTTCTACCCGACAGAGGGTCAATTGTTTCCTTTGAAGTCTGTTTTGTCTAAAAATTACATTTAAGAGTCTTGAAACTGTCGAGTTATGTCATCAATTATAATGAACCATTCATCACTAGATTTTTTTTGCATTTGAAGCGCAAATAAACATTATCTTTGTTGTAATATAGTTACAAATATGAATTATAATTGTTGGTTACCAAAAGTAATTGCAATCATCACCTCTTTTTAATCAAAATTGCAGGATAGGAGACCAGATGTGCCTCCTACTGTGATATATCAAAAGCTGAGAATTCAGTTTAATTGAGTTTAACAACTCTTTCCTGTGTTGACATTCATACTTTCATTTGGTGAAAATTCTTGTTGAGACATCAGGGTTGTTTGTTATGTTATTAAAATATAATGAAAGTCAGTATACCAAAAATACCACTAAAGTCTTATCAAACAGATTTTTATTTGTATGGATTCATCACATTTCTTACATAGAGTTTTTACGCCTTCCAGACACAGCAATAAAAGTAATCCAGGACTTCGTTATGCCAAACCTGGCAAAAAAAATAACCACATGAAGTATTTTTTTTGCCTTACAGTCTAAATTTGTCAGATCATCTCGAAGGCTGGGTTTATTCTTAGAAGTTAAGATGTAAAGGTAGAATAATTTCAAGCCATCAGTTGACCGTAAAAATGAATAATTCATTTTGAGTACAACCAAACATGTCATAGCAACCATTTTGTGAATATCTGCAAAGCCAATTTTTCACATTTATGCCCAGGATCCATTTTTAATTGTCAGGTTGCATCAGTTTGACAGCTCTTACAACTTCTCCTTAGAAAAATACATTTCCAAGTGCATTTATGAGAGTGATGTACTAATAAGCAGCTCATTCAGTCATATTCCATCCAGTTATCATAGACAGACCTGACACTGAACCAGCATACTTTAAGAATTAGAGCTGGAAAATTGTGGCTGGTGTCTATAGCAGATCTGGTTTAGTCTTATGGCTTTATTTGAAGTTTGAAACCTAAACTTGGTCTCAACAGAAGTGTATTCTAAAAGTATTTGGATCATTTCAAGTTCTGTCTGTTTTTACCATTCACTAGGAATCACTTTGCTTTCACATACAGTCCAAAAGAAATCTGATTTCATTTGGGACTTTTGAAACCTACAGACCAGATAATCTGACCATCCATCAGCACCAGCAGGTGGCGTCTCTTTTGTTCAGCTCCAGAAGGTTGGTCTCCAGCTGCTCTGCGTCTTCTTGGAAGCGCTCAGTGAAGGAACAAATCAAACCTGCCGCGCTGCCTTCATATTCCACCAGTTCTACGCTGTCCCCTGGAAACAACACACAAACAAACAAACACTGAGTAATCAACAAAAAGTCATTTTTGCTTGTATGTATGCATAATTGCTGCCACTTTACCTGTAGCATATTTCTTCATGTTTTTGCTCATCAGCCACTGACATTTTCTATCAAGTATTGATGAAGCAATGCTAATACAAACTTGACACAACTGTTCTATAATCAGTTTCTGAGGCGTTATTCTTGCAGTATTCCGAACAAATCTCTATAAAACTTGCGTGACTCACAGGGCAGTAATCATCCTTTCATTGATGAGATACTTATAAAACTGATTTTTTTTTGTACAAGATAAAAATCAGCTGAACAGGAGTTTTTAAAGTCTGACACATTTGGACCTCCTTCAATCAAAACTGACACAACAGTAAAATATTTTGACAGTGCAGCATGAAAAAACTAAATATTAATGTATTTTACTACCAGTACTGTTATTCTTTACCCTACTTCCATTCGGTTTTAGAGCCACGTCCCATAATGCTTTGGTGCATATTAACAGAATGCACAATGCTGCCATGAAAAATGTAGGCTCCAACTAGAGCCTTGTTTTTATTTTTCACACTGACAGCATTAAAAGTATGCTGAACTGGCTATAAACATTTCCCAATGGCACTGTACCCACAGATGCACAAACATGAACATCCATTTCTCAGAGTTCAGATTTGACTCAGTTATTCAGACAAAAAAAGGAGTGTGCTAACAGTTTGAAAGGACCCTAATTGTCACACTTAATTTAATTGTCACACTCAGTGCTGTTGCCATTAGTCTCGCATAGCCAGCCTTACTTGCACAGCGCTGTGTCAGCACTGGAGAACGGCCTGGCTGCGGCCATTATCATTCTGCCATAGGGGGGAAAAAGTGCTACGGCTTGTTTGTGTTTCACTAAACCAATCACAGTTGTCGTAAGCAGAACTAAGCCCAGGATGCCCAATTAGTTATTGTTCTGTTGGCATTGTTAACCGCAGGGATGTTGGCAGAATGAGAACCGATGGCACTAATATTTGTGGGTGTGAATTGGTAAACATGGTCAGCTACATACCGCTGACTCTGGTGTTGGCCTGAACAAACATCTTGCGAGCTTCCTTCCTCAGCAGCACCGTCTCCCGCAGACGCAGGAAGTTGTACGCGCCGCTGTCGCTGACGGTGGAGTAACCGTCATACAGAGCTCTGCCTCCATCCACATCTGCTGTCGACTTGAAGACCTACAAATTAGAGAAATCCGGTAAACAACATGTTGGATGTAGAGAGAGAGGAATAAAAATAATATACTTAATGATAGCTTATATTTGACAGAGGTGGAAAGTTTCTATTACATTCTAGGTGTATCTAGGATGACTCGTGCAATAAAAGCACCAGGCACTATGATTTTTGTACTCGGAGTCATTATTTAACTGTTCTAATGAGTTAATTATTAAGTCATAAACTAACTGGGGAGCAGCACAGAGGAATAAAGTTGTCATAACTGCTTACTAGAGTCTCACAAAACAGTAATGGCAACACAGAGACCATAGCAACCTGTTAGGTTATTTAATTGGCTTAATTTTCTATTTTAATTCTGAATGCACCTAATAGTTATTTTTATTATTGGTTAATTTTGCAGTTGACCTGCTTGATAAAACCATTAAAACATCAGAAAACAGTAAGCAATACCCATCACAATTTGTCAGAGCCCAATCCGATCAATTTTATTTAATTGTTTTGTTCGATAAACAGATCAAAACCCATATTAACTGACTACAAACACGATGAAACACATGTATTCACATTTGCTGCAGCTATGATTGATTAAAGTTTATGAGATTGGAAACGTTAATCACATTTTTTACCAATACATTTGCAGTAGATTGACAAATGGCTTAATCAACTGATCAGTTCATCTCTGTTTAAAATAAAAAGGGAATGTCCAGTAGTGTATTAGTGCCATTAAGTTGCTCTGTGTCTCAAGTGAATTAGTTTCGTTTGATTAAAAGACAACATGCTCTTTTTCACTGTATGTTAGGCAAATGGAAAAACTTGGCTATACCTGCAGTTTACAAAGGAACCTGTGGATGGCGTTCTTGCCCACAGTGTGGATCTTGCTTCGGTCCAGCGTGATTCGTGCGTCAGGTTTGCCGTCTTGTCCCGTCACTTCCTCCAGACCCACCAGACCTTCCCCGGCCTCCAGCAGAACCCGCAGGATCACGAAACGAGCCTGCATGTGAGCCTGAGACAAACCGACGTACGTACACATGCATGCATGTGAAATACTGTATAGATCTTCTGACACTCATGTAAACACGGAGTCCGCCTCACTATAAGGTGCATTATAAAACAACACAGACACACTGAACGGAGCCTGTCAGGTTGTAAGAAACACATACTTAATTGTCTGTATGTTGACTCGTCTTGTAAACACTGCTCAGCCAACACTATGTATTGTTGAAGTTCCGTATAAATGAAATGTTGCATACCATGTATAGAGTGGAACCACATGCTATGGAAAAAAAGTGACTCGGACACATTACCTGTCTCCAGCTCTTGCTCTCAGGTGTGTAGAACTCCAGGCCCAAAAGACCAGCTCTGACCATGCTGAGCCAGTTGACGTACACCACGTCCTCTGCATCCTGTTCGTCATGGCCAAAAATACTGCAACGAACACAAATGATTAACAAGTTGGCCTCCCTCAAAGCAAACACAAATAAAAACCACTGCATTCAGCAAATATTTATTTAAAAAGGGCCTACATTGCCTGATGAAAAGAATTATTTCAAAACCATCAATATACGACTAAGAAATCACTGCTCCAGGGCAAAAGCAAACTAAGCAGCTCGTCAAGGCTCATGAACAAACAAAATGAAACGTGCAATATTTCTTTTGGCACTTCTGTTTATTTTTCTGTTCAGTATTCAACATACTTAACAGGACTTAATGATTTTTTTATGGCTCCCAAAAGGCTCTCGTAAGTCCCAAAATATTCTCCCAGCTGACAAAAATTGACAATTTAGGGGGATTTCAGGGCTCCAATTACATTTTTGGATAACAGCAAACCCTGGAAGTGTGTCCCAGAGTGATTTTAATGTTAATGTCTTGAATATATAAAGTCTTTTTTTGTCTGTCTAAATTCCTCAATAATGACTGGCAATTAGGATGTTTAATACATGAGACGTTCATGATATATTAAGTGCACCAAATTAGTAAAGATATAATACATGACACACCTGAGTGCTTGCTTGTTGAGACACAGATAAAGTCCGACACACTCGGCGCGGCATTCTTCATAAGAGGAAGCAATCGTGGAGAATTTACTGTCCCATGTCTCACTGCCCCGATACCAGCTGGACACCTGAAAGATGAACTTGCACTATCAGTAACCTTGTCTCTTTTTCACAACCTGAACAGAGTTAAGAATAAACATTATTTTAGGACCTGACAGCAACAGACACACAGACAAAAACTAACCGGTTCTCCAGTCTCTGGGTTGACCACCTTACTCTCGTCAAAGTTGAACTTGCCCTGATCATCCTTTGGATGGAGGGCAGATTTAAATTAAACATTTAACCAACAATATCTAAAACCTTAAACATCAAATGCTTCCATTTCTTTCATTGGCACACCAAAAGGACATAAAATGCCTGATATGAATGTGCAGCAGCAGCATGTTTGGCTGACCTGGACAAAGAGCTTTCCACTTCCATGTCCCAACAGCTCATGAAGTCCAACCTGCACCTCGAACGATGGGCCCTTCCATTTGATAAACAAATCCTACAGGGAAAAAAAACCCACAGAAGAATGTAGAACTACAGCAGCGTGACAGAGATGAGAGGTGGTGTAAAGGAGAGTCACGAAGCTGCATACTTTACCTTGTCCTCCTCTTTCAGGAAAGTCAATTTCTCTTTTTGTGTAGCATATGCTACAGCCAGCACGTTGCCTAGCGACACGTTCTTAAAGCCCTCAGACTGCCTGATGTCATCATCTATACAGAACAAAAAGCACACAAACACTGAAGTATAATGCTGTAAAACAACCAAAAAAAACCCACTTAAACTCAGCAAACCTGACACTATCTGATCAAGTCAGACTTCAGAGTCTACGTACAGTTTGGGATGTTGATGCCAGCTGGTATTCCACTTCCAGCAAAGGTGAGAACATCCAGTGAGGTGAAGTCGGGTTTAAGGAAAGTGTCCTTCTCAAACTCCCTCGGCCAAGGCAGCTCAGGAAGCAAGACCTCTGCTGAACTCACCAGCTTGGCAAAACGCTCGCTCATCGCCTTGTTCACAACGGCAACAAAACCTGCACATGACAGCACAACCTCAAAGCTGGGAATTGAACTGAACACTAAGACAACTTTTAATTAATTTTGAAGCAAGACTGTGATATAAATCCTCTTGTAATCTAAATGTAAAGTGAGAATAATTTTTCATGCTACTTAACCACATACGAGTTGCGCTAAATTGAAAAATACAGAATGAATGAGAAACTAATCAATACATGAGACTTTAAATATCTGAAGTGGCTAAAACTTTTCAGGTTCTTCCACTTTCAGGTTAAGTGAAGTGTGTTAAAGGTACCATGTTGACTGATTTACGCTCAAGTAAACAGTGTAATTCTCAGTCTGTCCAAGTAGTAAAAGACATTCTCTTGAATGTGTGTCCCGCTAAGACCACTAGATTCATTGCTGTCTACTTAAGTAACAGTGTTAAGGGGCTCAGCCACATTCTCAGCTCTGAACCACGGCAATAAAAGTTGAAGAGGCCCCCTGGGATCACAGCTTGCATGCCAATAAACATGTTAATGCCACTGTTCGTGATGGACTGGACATTTACCTTCAAACTCCCCTCTGGAGCCAAATGGGTCTCTGTAGCTCTCTATGAAACCTATATAGCTGAGAGAAGACGAGGCAGAGGAGGGAGTGAAGAGTAATGAGGTGTGAAGAGCAGAGAGAGGAATGTTTCACAGGTTAATAAAAGACAGTAGTACTCAACACTCAGTGCAAAGGTCAGAATGAACTTTATAAGGAAGTGAACAACTAAAGAAGTATCACAGACTTAGACTTGATTTATGAGGAAGTGAAGGTTGATGAGACCAAAGATCACTTTTATAGTTGCATTGTTTTCTACACAGAAACAGTCATCAATCATTACCATTAATAAACTGCTGTGTTAAACACGTGTCATTGACTGAGTGCTAATTATAATCATATCCTAAATGTATAAAGTAGGTGTGTCATTATGCAAAATGCCATCCTAAAAACAGGAGACCTTCATTACAGCTAAGTGGTGCTTGGAAATAATCAATTTGGCCCACGGCAAGATCAGAAACAGATTTGTTTTTGAATGATGACGTCCTACAATCGAAACAAGACAACACAGAATATATAAAAAGGAAGTGGGAGAGAGAAGGAAATGTTTCGATATCCGTTGAGACTTGGGAGAAAATATGCAAACTACAGTACATCTCAAACGTGTTAAGTTTTGCTGGAAAAACCGATTAATTGTTACACCCATCCAGAAACGACAACAAGGCTGAGGTGACACCTGTTGGAGACTTAGCAGGATTAAGAAGCCAATCACTTTCATATCTTTTAGGATTGCCATGTTCTTAGAACCTACTGAAAATGGCTCCAAGAACATATAAATCATATATTTAATGTAAACATTTCTTTTAAATGTAAATTATATATTTGGGTGATATATTGTTTGAAATTTGGAATGCTAATGACAAGTATTTACTTGGCATATTATAGGCAGCAAGTACAAAAAACATCCCAAGAAAATGGTTAAAAGTAGAACCACCCACAAATGAGGAATGGATTGACATTGTACACAAGGTTTAGATTATAGAAAGGTTGATATTTGGCCTCGGTGTGCAAAAAGATTATCAGATCTGGACAAAATATATGGAGTATGTAAAACCCATAAGGTCCAATTTTAATTGGATCTACTTGTAACTGGATACAACCAGCTCTCTTCATCTCCTTTTCTTTGGATTCTTTTCTTCTTGAGTGATATGAAGATTATTAAAGATAAAGAGTAAGTTTCCTGCTTCTGCTGTTCATTTGCAATAGCAAAAGAGCAATTTAAAAAAAAAGATAATGATTATTAAATAAATAAAAATAATATTCAACGTAGACATGATTTGATAGGTGATCAAGAGATCTGTTTGTTGTGAAGCTGCTGCTTAATGATGGAATAACCTTCATAGTGGACGGTCAGCGTGTTGAGTAGACGTTCTGAAAGGTGATTCAGTGTCTCACCTCTCAACGATTGGACCCTTGTCTTTGATCCAGTAACGTGAACCCTCTTTATGGGCGTCCACTGAGCCCAAGGTGAAGCTGCGCTGGTACTCTTCCAGCATCTTCCTCTGGTTCTCATTGGCAGCATACGTCTGTGAAATAATTGTAAGCAAAACAAAGAGGTCAAAAGCAGGTGTCAGGAAAACTCAGATACATTCACATAGAGAAGGCTTTATCTGTTCTAACCTCTTCCTAATATTGTTTTCCAAATTCTATTGATTTTTACATCACTTTCAAGATGCAATTTTGGATTTTTTTTTTTAGTTATTTTCCCAACTAACAGATAACGCTAAAATGAACACATGTACATCACTGGAAACTTCATATTTTGGTGATTTTTATTCCTACTGTTATGCAAATGCACAATGAACATCAACTCTATGCCTATCTGTATTCTTTCCTCCATTTCTTCTTCGTTTTCCCGTCTCACCTGTGCTTCTTGAAGGTAATGGCAGACCTTCTCCATGAGAGGACCGTAGTCTCCCCTCTTCACAGTGAACTCTTTGTCTTCAAAGCTGAAGCTGCCGCAACAGGACTCGCATTCCCCGTCCACTGCACAGTCTGTGAAGCAGTAATGTACTTTTTTTTGCTGTAATCATCGTCAGCATCGCCAATATCATTAGTTACACAAATAAATCACTCTACATAAATTTGTCGGTAATCAGAATGTATTAGAGGTCACAAGTTAGAATGTCTGATATCACATGAAGTCTGCGTGACTTCAATCAGTGAAACAAACTTTGTATAACACCTTTTAAACTAATTTAGTACCATTCAAACTGTTTTACAAGCGACTGATGCAATGCAGTTGACACGTAGCTGAAAAAGTTCTGAAATCAGACAAAATAAATTATCATGAAATATTAAAACAATATTAAAATAAAATAGAACAAAATTAATAATGATGGTGATAATAAATAAAATCAGTATAACACTAAAACCAAAAAATTATAAAACACTACATAAAAGCCTGACGGTTTTTGTATGAGAATATGTGCTAGAAACATATAAATAAAGTATCAATATTTTCAGCTCCTTTCACATCATCTAGAAGGCTGTTTTAGTGGCTCAAAGTATAACAGTTGAAATCCGGAGCCTGGAGATTTTTGTTCTGCTGTGTAGAACATCTAAAAGAGCAAAACTAAACAATCTGAAGGGCCTTCCTGGTTCATAAACAGTAGCATTTCTGAGAAGTAATCTTGCGCAAGACCAGATGATTCCTTATAAACAAATACAAGAATTTTATACTCAATACGAAACCTGGCAGGTAACCATTTTAAAATAAATGTAATGTGTGTGCTCTCACTCGTGGCTCAGTGAACACTCAAGCTGCAGAATTTTGAATTAACAATAGCTGATTTATTTTATTCCTCAGTAGCCCAGAAAAGAGAGCAGCATATAGATTTTTAGTACCCCATAACTGTCACCAGATTAATTGTTAGCAGTGTTATTTTACTGTAGTTCTGACCTTTCTGCACAGCTGAAGCCAAGCGCACCTCATAACAGGCTTTCCCTCCATTGTCCTTCTTGAACAGACGGGTGTTGTAAGCAGACAGTTTCTAGAAAACAAACCGAAACAACATGGCTAAGAATAAACTGAGTCAGACTGAAAGAAACATGAAAGAGCTGATGACTCATCCTGTCATCAAAATGGACGACAATGGTAAAAGGCAAGCTTGTAAAATGTTGATTTATTTTGATATGAACATGTCACAATTGAAAGAAAATGGGAAGATAGATTGCAGCTTATTACAGGAGAAATGAAACAAAACTGTGGAAATACAGTTACGTATATTAGGTGTGAATTTTGCTTACTTTTGAGTCAAGGAACTTCTGAGCCAGCTCAGCGTCCTCCAGACAGCAGTTTCCTGAGAAATAGGTGGTAATTCCCTGAAGAAGACAAAACCACAAACTCCTTATGAGGGGTCACAGTCACATCTCAGAAATGAGAAAAGCAGTAGAGAGAGAGGAGGACATATCTCCCAGAAAGAACAAAACTTTCCAGTGTTTATGATGCAGATGGAAAAATATTCTCTAACATTTGTTAGATCAATCCAGTCTGTGAAACACAATGGATATTTTATTCCATATTATCTGAGAAAATAGTTTTGGTCAAAGCAGGCCTGAAATCTGCATTAAATGATACAAGATCCCACCTTGTCGCCCAGCCCCAGCTGTTTCTGTCTGTCTTCCAGGGAGTAGAGAAGACCCGAGCAGCTGTCCCACAGAGCCTCCATCTCACTGGGCTGCTCCTGAAATGCCTGGCTGGCCCACACCAGAGCCTTCAGCTTGTCCTGGATGGACACATCACAGATGCAGACAGCTTAAAATATGCTGCAACTGTTGCAATATTTCAATGATAAGGCCGCTATAATACACCAATGTTCCAATTTATTGGTTACTCTTTTTCAATCCAAAACACATTAGCTGTGAGGCTGATAGTGTTAAATTTAGTGGACAGTGTGTTAGAAAATTGTTGAATTAACCCTACAGGGCTGTAATATCAGATTGCATTAGGTTTTATAGGTGTCCTCATACTGTGAAGTCATAAACAAAACAACTGAACTAGATTTACACTTAACATTACAGGCTGTTTTACCTTTGGCAGATTTGGGATGAACTTGGTGTCTCCAAAAGACTTGTAGTTGCCCATGTTTGCATACAGACCTGCTGCATAAACCAAGAAGGCCTAAACATCACACATAAAAGAAAATATGGCAAAATGAGCATCCTTACATACATTTGCAGTTGTTTGTGGATAAAAGGTTGCATAAAAACAACAAGAGAAGCTGCCTAAAGACTGTAGGACTGTGCACCTGGTACTCCTCAGAGCTGAGTCCAGCTGCTGTGGCGACTTGTTCCAGCTGTGCAGGCGTCTGCTTCCTGAAGATTCTCTGCAGCAAGACAAAGATGTTTGCCGACTCCGGGGACGTCTGCAGCAGCACTGCCAGACCACCATACCTGAGACAGATGTTGAAGCAAAGGTTTTGCAATCAGCAGGGCCGCAACTCTTCAAGAAAACAAAATCTTCAGTTTTATTCTTGAAAAACAGGTGAAATGTGTATATTTTATGGAGGTGGTTTGATTTAGGATTTCAATACTTGATTTCTGAGGTCGGTAACGTACCAAGCGGCGCGTGACAGATTGTGGGCATACATCTTCTCCTGAGGTGAAAGCAAACGAAAGGCCTCGCCACAGTCAAGCGCAGAGATACCGATGTCATTTGAGAGGTAGTACTGGGAGTCCACCATCTTGGGTCTGAGATTTAACACTGGGAGAGAGGAACTAGTTCAGGAGAGGGAAAGACGACAGTAAAAGAATGAGGAGAATAAAATATGAGTTTGAAAAAAACAGCAATAAGTAAGTGCAAATAGGACGAGAAAGAAAGGTGACAGTCATATAAACAAGAGGAGAGACAGATAAAAGAAATGGCATAATAATGAGATGAGTTTTTAAAAAGGAACTGCAAGTTAGAATCAACATCTTTTTTTTAACCGTGGGCTCTAGAAGTATTTGAACACCTGTCTGCTTTTGACAGGTTATGCAGAGGAGAACAGCATGTGTACTATACAAACATGCAGATACTCATTTATAACAGTTATACAAGATGACAAGTTTTTTTATACCTTGATTGCAAAATGTTAAAAACTATCTTCTGATATATATGTATGATTATTTTGTGGAAAATTCTAAATTTTTAATTGCCAATGCTACCCAAGTTTGCATCTTGAACACTAGAGCTGAATAGTAAATGAATTTCAAGATCAAATCACAGTGAAACAATGAAATTAGCAAACTGAAAAGACTGAAATTCAGGATATAAATTTCAAATTCATGTCTTTTGATGGTATCTCAAGTGGTAATTCTCCATCCTCTGTTTTAAATTTATACCATGGATATTGACCTGAAGCTTGACTTTAAAAATCCAAACACAATTGCAATATCTCTGACAGACATTGTGATTATTTTCCCAAATCATTCATCTCCACTGAACACACCGGTGACAGTAACCTCAGTCTATTTAACTAGTATCTGGTCGAGTTAATCCTCCACAAAATATGAGAGAAAACTGAATGAACATCAAAATCTTGCCTAACTGAGGTCTCAGATTGTTTGATTTGTTCAATTAACAACCCCAAGCAAAACTACCTCATATTTGTACTTAATTTTATACACAATTTTTATGCTTTCTCTAATGGAAAGCATGACTTATGTTTTATTACTTCAACTATTTTACTTGTATTTATTAAAACAGCCATAATAAGTTTTGCATTATAGCATCTGTACTCTATTTGTTTTGCCTTTCTTTTAAATATTGTTATGTTGGATTGTGGGTATTCTGCGTTCCCTGTCAAAGCACTTTGCAAACCGCTGCAAAGAAAGTTATTATTATGATTATTGAGAAACAAAACGTCGAATCGAAGTGTACGGAATTTTTCTGGTACAATGAGGTTAACTAAAAGCTAAGTTAAAGTTTTTGAGACAGCAGGTGCTCATAATGAATCTTGAACTATCAGACCGTGGCACAGATTCAAGAGGAACCAGTCAGTTAACATACTGAAGCATGTTTTCTGTTTCACTTTCCCTCAGAACTAGAAATTCCTGGGAAGTGAAGCGACTACCTGCGAAAAACAACCTGTTTTATCCCCCTTGAAATACCGCCAGCACATAATCAGCAAGACAAGACTCCAAGTGCAAGTTTAAGTAAATACGATTGACGCTACAGCTAACTCTGTAACGTTAGCTTCTAGCGAGCATGCTAAGGCGGCTGCTGGCTGTTTGGAGCATTTCAACACGCTGCCACAACTTCTGTAGGTCTAAAATACTATGCGACCCGTTAATGTGCACAGTTTGCTACTAATTAATAAATACCAGACAGCTATAGAGGTGAAAGTCAACTCAACGGCTCGTTACCTTAATTTCGTTATCAGCTCCAGCGAACGTCAAATTGCAGTCTCACGCTGTACACTTCCTGTATTCATTCAGCGCTACACCCGCCCCTTGACCAATCACAGGCTACATGTTGTGATTGGTAGAAATTTTAACCAATCACCAAGTAGCAGCGCCGGAGTTTCCGACCCACTTTCACGTCGTAATACTCCTTGACAAGATTTAGCATGAAAAACACAACGTGTGGTCGTCAAACACAAGAAAACTACACTGTAACGCCACAAAATAAAGAAGTATGGTGAAATATAGATACAGTCATAAATAATTACCTATATCTCTTCGACAGCAAAACACACGACGAGGTGGCCGAGTGGTTAAGGCGATGGACTGCTAATCCATTGTGCTCTGCACGCGTGGGTTCGAATCCCATCCTCGTCGGTAACCTTTTCCTCAAACGAAGACATTTCGTCAATAATCGGCACTGATACATGTTGTGTATTGATTATACCCACGGAAGACAGGTCACATGACAAGGTGACACTCAGACCAACGTGCTCCACCAGCAGCTGCTACCCACAATCCCCCCTCTGCTCTCCAACCACACTTCACTGTCTCCTCCTCCTCTTTCCAGTCCTCATATTTTTTCTTTCCTAAATTGTGTTTAAACACACAATTTAGTCATAAAATCATGACCACACATTCTTTCCACACACATTTTAAACTCCACATCTCCACGATTAGGCATCACTTTCTATTTTAACCAAGATAGGCTAACAAACCACACAGTATTTGATCAGTTTAAAGGTTTTATTGAATTTTTAAGAACATGAGAGAGTGAATTATTTACAAAGGCTGTGCAACAGAAAGTCTTAAAGCCCCCCTCTGGTGAAAATCAAGGTTTTGTGATGTTGTTCTTTTTAACCTTGTTAACATGTCCATATGGTGTTTTTCATATGCAAAAAGACACATCATGAGCAGAATAAGAAGCAGTCAATGCCATGGATGAGTGTTTCCACCTTGAACCTACCGATGACAGTCTCAACAACACAGATTCAGCCTTCATATGTAACAAACTCAAATCATGTCAACTTGCAGAGTACTTTCTGTACATTTTTCTTCTTCAGAGTCGATTTCCAGTTCCAACATGTATTACTCCAATATTTCAACTTGCCACTCTGTAGTGCAGAGCAGTTTTACAGTGTTTTGAGCAGAGTCGTAGGTGAGCTAGTGTGCTCGAGATGCAGGGAGTGGAGAGGTGGAGAGGTGAAGAGGCGGCGACTTCAAAGATCTGCACACTAGAGGAAGCAACAGTTTTAAGGCAGGAAGGATGACTTTCATGGAAAAAAACAAAACAAAACAAAAAACTTCTAAATAAGTAACATTGATACACAGATGAGTTTTTAAGAGAGAGGGACTTTAAGTTTTCCTTGATGAGTGGGAGAGTCGGTCAGCTGCATTATATCCAGATTGTAGTTTTAGTGACCAGTCCTGCACCACAAGAGAAGTGCTAACAGACATCATCGCCTTTAACACATCTGTGTGTTTATTTTAGGGTTCATGCTTGGGTTTTGCCATCCCTTCTGTCAGGAGGTGTCGTAGGGAGTATCCAGCGATAGCAGTCCGAGAAGCTGAAGCTCTTGTCCACAGCACAGCTAGTGCAGTAGACGATCCCCAAAGCCAGCATGACCACAAGGAACACACAAAGAGGCACCAGCAGGGCCACAAGCAGCCAACTCTTGTCGTGCTTTCGTTTACCTGCAGCAGATCCATCCCCGACCTCTTCACTGCTGCTGGTGTCCTCTGTATTATCAATCTTTGGTTCCTCTGCCTCTCCAGTCTCAGGGGCCGACCCATTTGAAGTCTCGGCTCCCGCCGCACCACTAGCTCCTCTACTTCCCGATTTAGCTTCAGCCTCATTATCAATTTCGTTGCCTGTGCTGTCTTTTTGCGTTGTGGGTGGGGCTGTCTGATATCGCCTGGGTGACAGGGCATCCCAAGGGTTTAGGTGGTTATCTGAGCCATGAGCCATGTCAGGGGAAAGAGCCTCGGGGGCTTCAGTCAGCCAGTCGACGTCAAAGTTTGTGTCAGCTTCGAAGTTCGGGTCAGGGGTGAATGAGGTGGACCAGGGAATGTCGTGGTTAGGGTACAAGTCAGGTGAGTGAGCAGAGTCACTGGGGTCAGGGGTCAGGGTGGAGTATTCTTCATCATCAGGCGAAGGCTGGCAGGTGAGTCCATCCGACTGCAGGTCATAGCCGTTGTCACAGAAACACTGGTAGCCTCCCACATAGTTGAGACACTGCTGCTGGCAGGGTGACTCCCCAACACACTCATCTACATCCACACACTCTCCGTCGCTGCCAAACTCATAGCCGGGGTTACACAGACACGTGAAGGACCCCACTGTGTTCTCACAGAAGCCTTCACAACTGGCCTCATCGAGGCACTCGTCAATGTCCACACACTCGCCCTCATCATCTGGCTGATACCCCTGGTGGCAGGTACAGTGGAAGGTGCCTGGAATGTTGACACAGAGCTGTGGACATGGCTGCTGTTGACATTCGTCCACGTCAGAACATCCACGGCCGTCTGGACCCATTTGGTAGCCAGGTGGGCAGATACAGCGAACGCCCCGAGGCGTCTCCATGCAGTCATATTCACACCCTGCCTCCACACAGACCTCCCTCATGTGAGGCTCTTCGGTGGAACCGGCAGAGTCGGAGGACAGCTCAGGTGGGTCGGTTGGGCTCAGGGGGTCAGGTCTGCAGCTGTAGCCGTCCTCATCTATCGTGAAGCCCTCAGAGCAGTAGCAGTAGTAATCTGTGTCTGTGTTCTGGCAAAAGTGCTCGCATTTATGGTCCCCGCTGCACCAGTCCTGGTTCTGTGGTGTTGTACTGGACGAACAGAGCGGGGTGTCCCTGGACCAGCCCACCGTCTCATCATCTCTCTCCATGCACAACACTGTCTGCTCAGCCGGAGCGTCGGGGTCTGTGCTGTCTGCAGGGCATGGCAGTGCTGCCACAGAGCCGTAGGGCACATGAGTCAGTAGGGAGCTGACAAGGTGAAATGGGGTGGTGTACAGAGCCGGACCTCTGCCCTCGTCCTCCAGTGGTGGACACATTCCCTTGTAGTTGTACTGGCAAACGTAACCATCCAAAGGTAGTGCACAGGAGCCGTCAACCCACCGGAAGTTGTCTTTGCTCTCGCGCCCGTTCTCAGAAGTGTGGACAGTCATGGCCACACAGCGAGGAGCTGCACAAGTCCCAGGGGTGTCCTCACGGAGCCAGTTAGTGAACTGACCGTCCTGGTCTCCTGTTGGAAAGATAAAGACAAGGGCCATCTTAGTAAAAGTCCATCCTTCCTATTTTCTATTTTTTTTTTAACAACCTATTTGCTTTTTTTGGGAATTGCAGCTCATTTAAAGTGGAGCACTTTAAAGTAAAGTGATGAAAGCTGCCATGAGTAAAATCTCAATCTGTTTTAATTGTCTTTGAAATTATTCTGACTGCAAAAATATTCTGTTGTAGAAAGACAGTCTGTGCAATGTAGTCTACACTTTAATCTGATTTGTGTAGGTGGGGGTTGCACCACTTTGCTGTCTGCTTTTTTCAATACTACCACAAGGAGTCGCCAAAGTCCAAAACATTCAAATGTGACACACATGGGCTTTAAAATGCCACAGTTATTTTTGTAGCAGCAGCATCCTGTGGCCCCTCTGTTGTTTCCATTGATGGAGGTAGGATCAGTCCCCCCAACAATAAGAGGGAGAGGCTTACCTCTAAATAGCTTGTTAACAAGCAGGCAGCCGCAATAACCTTCAAGATGCTTGTTTACTTTCTCGGAAATGTGCTACAGTTGGAGTAACTTCTATATAAAACACTCAATGAAAGGTTAAAGTTGGTCCACATTGAAATATTTGGGTTTATGGATGTACACGTGCTATTGGTGTAGAGTTTGAACTTTACAATATGCATGGCAGACCTGTCAGTGCATGCACATTGTAAATACAGCACTTTTTGCAAAAAAATAAATTCAAAAGAAAACCAGCTGTTTAATTTTTTAAATGCAATTTGTTAATGCTGTGTCCAACACCAATAAATGTCCACTCAAATCCATAATGAGGCTGTTATTTTTGAAGCATTGGGTAAATAAAACCACAACTATCTGCATAACTTGTTGCCATTACGGCGGGGGGGGGGGGGGGGGGGGGGGGGGGGGGGAGTAGGCCAACCACATAACTCTTGAAAATTTAACGTCTTCTCTAAGTGTAAACCAAGGCAGTCGCTTTAAGTGACAGAAACTCCATCTGTTTTTTAGTGGGTGAAGTTTGTATAATGAATAAATCAGGCTGAGGAGCAGCAATGAGGTCAAAAAGGGATGAACTTCAACTGCTGAGCCAGCTCTGTCTCTGTGAAACAAAAGCAGTAAAGTGAATAACCATCCGGTTGGTGTGGAGCTCTGGAGGTTGGCCTGGGTACCAAAGTCTGACTGATACATCAGGGTGGGGGGCCGCACAATGCTTTGACACCATAATTTGACAATATAGTGTGAGACCTCTGTGGGTGTTTTTTTTTGCTGTGTATTTACAGAAGACATCATCAGACAAGATGCAAAAGTCTGTTGTGTCTTGGATCTGCATGTATTTAACTTAAATCCTTGTAGTATTAGTTCATTTAGTTTTGTATAGTTTAGACTGGAAACCTACCAGAGTCAATTTAATAAAGTAGGTAGTTAGCCAACTAATGAGTTTTTAAGCCTTCATTATAATGACTCAGATTTTCCATAGTAGAAACCTTTTTTTCTCATTAGCTTTGATTGCACTGATCTTTAAAATTTTACTGGGGTGCTTAATTGTAATTGGACTATTAGGTGTTTTTCTCAGCTTCTGGGCCGTTTTATCTGAACTCACTTGTTAAAACACATTTTAAAAATAAGTGTGATCTAGTGCCAAAGGTCGATATTACAAACAGTGAAAGGTCAAATGTCAAAAAGGACTTTGCCTGTGACCCAGACGAATCCTCTGAGCGGTCGGGTGGATGAACACTGGCGTGGAGGTCTGTGCAGCCCGATCCAGAGCCGAAGCCTCAACCTGGACCCCTGCGTCTCGATGGCCGACAGCAGCTCGTGGACCACACCCGCTGCCTCGTGAGTGTGCATTGTTGCCAGGGTCCCACCTCGCTCCCGGCAGCTCCGCCCAGCCTCCCTGAAGGTTCTCTTCTGGAGGAAGACAGCGTAGCATCCCTCCTGGTGGCAGAGTGCGTCTCTCTCCGCCAGCTGAGCCTTGCCTCCTGGCTGCTCCCCCTCCGCCTCCCTCAGCCTCTGGCCTTGGCTTCCAGGAGCCAGACAGACTGTCAGCAGCCATAAGACGCTCAAGAGACTCATGCTGCTGCAGCTGCTGCTGATGATCTTTTGCATCCTCTGCCAAGACATGAGGTCTAAACTAAGCCAACATTCAATTAGCTATCCTAACCTTGCTGTCAAAATAAATAACCTAATAACTGATAAGAACTATCTTGTCTGGCCTCTTGTTGAAGCAAACCTGATCTAAATTGAATCTTATTTGTTAGTTTTTCAGACTGCAACCTGCAACTCCAGACTTGTCTTACTTTTTTGTACCCTGTTAGTGTTTTTCAATAAATAATCTAGTATAAAAGACCTTTCAGTCAAAGCAACCTGAGGCAGATAAGTCCAGGACTGGCATCTGTTTACCTTTATTTACCTTAGTTGGCCCACGCTCCTACTCAAACAGCCCTACAGTGCAGAATAGATAAACCTCCATTCAAAATATCAGTACCGCTGCCACAGTCAAGCAGAATTTGAACAGAACCTACTTTATAAAACTGAAACCAATGGAGTCTAATGGAATCCTCAGAAAGTCCAGTTGAGTCCAGTAACAGTCCAAAATACAGTCCAATGAGGTATCAGATTCAAAAAGTGGTGAATGGGGCAACCAATGTCCAAAAAAGTTCAGTAGAGTCCAATTATAAATTTAATAAATTTCAGTGACAGAAGCCCTGAACTGTATCTGATCTTGCCGGGGCTTTCTTGCCTCTGCAAAGTTGGCTTTCTGACTGAACCTCAGAAAGAGGAGAGAGATGGGGGAGGGTGAAGAGAAGGGGGGGAGTCGACGTAGAGGAAAAAGAATTGTGTGTTTTTGGAAGAGGGGGCTGGTAAAGCGTGCGAGTGTATAAGGGTAGACTGGAGGGGTGGACGGGGTTGGATGGAGGTGGGGGGGTGTTAGCAGAATTGAAAACTCTCGGAGAGTTATGAAAACCATACGGCACCATTCTGTCCCCCATCTTGCTGATGGCTTTAGACACACACACACACACACACACACACACACACACACACACACACACACACACACACACACACACACACACATGCACACTGTAAGTCGTGCACGCTGCTCAGCATCCACAGGAGTGGAAAGAGTTTGTCAGCTTGTGAGATGCACAGATTCTCTCCCCCCTTCTTCCTCTTCTTCTTCTTCTCCCTACTGTCCTCCACCATCTGTCTCCTTCTGTTCTCTATCAGCCTCTCATTGTTTTTCTTTCTCTTTATTTCTCTCTTCACCTCCTTCTTTCTTCACCTCCCTCTTTACCTCCACCTTTCAAGCCATTCTCTATTTTTCTGACACCCCTCCTCCCTTTTCTCTTCTTTTTTTTTCTGTCTTTCTACCAAGCACATGCCAGCTGGAACTTTTTACAGTCCAATGGAAACATTTGAGTATGGAATACCTGTCGGAGTCTGCATATTGTGTGTGTGTGTGTGTGTGTGTGTGTGTGTGTGTGTGTGAGAGAGAGAGAGAGAGAGAGAGAGAGAGAGAGAGAGAGAGAGAGAGAGCGTTCATTCTCATGTGTTAGAAAATACCTTCATATGGGTACAGATGTCTAAGTGTATGAGTAAGTGTTCTTCACTATGTGTGTGTGTGTGTGTGTGTGTGTGTGTGTGTGTGTGTGTGTGTGTGTGTGTGTGTGTTTGTGGCTGCCACTCGGGGGCATATGGAGGAGAAGGAAACAGGAAATGCCAGATGTGCATCAGCTTGACCTCTCAGTAGCTGGGGAGCATCGACTGGGGGGTACCTCCACTGCTGTCACACGATCTGTCCGCCATGAATGGCCCGTCTGGAGCAAAGTCAAAAGGCTGAGTTTGGATTTTCCAAAGAAAAATATCATTGTTTTAAAATTCTTCTTTGAGTCTCTCCGTTGAGATCAACGGCAGTGAATGCGATGCAAACCCATGATTTGAGGATTCAAGTCCTGAAGGGAAGGTGAAAGACTCAAACAACTGGTTGAGAAGACTGTTAATTAAGGTCTACCATATGCAAACAGACGAAATTGTTCAACAATAAGTGGGAATCTGCTTGGCCAAACAATAAAACCTCACATCAAATTTCTCTCTGAGAAGTGTGACTCGCCACAAAAAAATTCATGCAGCTTTATGTCATTGTTATATCCTGCAACTTTCCACTCAGTCTGACGTGGAATGGGCTGTTTAATACAATTTTAGAACTGACAGCATCCATTCGGCCTCCTAACAAAAGGATGATGGGATGGAAAAGTCACGCTGTACGTGCAGTCGCATCAATTATTAGCCACAGCCGGCGGTCATCCAAGTCTGTGTTCTCTCTGTGTACAGCAGATGAGCCGGCTGGCTGTGGCGTGTTGGTTTTGGCAGGCAGAATATATACAATTTTACTATTCAGCAGTCTTTTCCAGTTATGTAACAGTCATTGAAAGTAGAGGGAGAACAAACATAAAACCTCAGGATCCTGGAGAACCTAAAGAGCCTTTTGGTTTTGTTCCCCCACCTCCTTCTCCACATCCCCTCATCCTCCTCCTATCTTTTTCTGCTTTTCTTGGACTACCCCCATCCTCAGCTCTCTCCCTTTCCTTATTATTCTTTCATCCCCCTTGTCCCTCCTCTCCCTCCTTGCATCCCTTTGCTCTCCTCCCTTTCCTTATCTCCTCTGTCTCCCCTCTCTTTTTTAAGTGTCATTATTTGGGCAAATCAGCAATCTCTCCTCCAGAACCCCAGTTTTTTTTCACCTCAAACCTCCCACTCTCAGTCTGTTTATTCTATCATTCGGCCTGCTTGGCCCCTCCCCCTGCCCAGACAGCCACACCCCCAGAGACACATTCCAGAAATGTAATTGATAGAACAGACAAAACCTCTCCTTTCCATAGTCCTGAGCTCCCAATTCCCCTCGTTCACATTAATCCACATACAGTGTGTCCAGGCTGCTCTATCTCCCAACCCAAAGACCTCTAATGGAACATACAGACCTGCTGATTTTAGACTTGTCGCCTCCAAGGTTACAGCCTGCTTTCTACCTCCTTGACTCCTAGCCACTTGCCACATATCATGACTGGATCTGGTATTTTCTCAGCTTCTCGCTTCCAAGCTGCTGAGCTCTACCTTCCAGCTCTGAAGCCTCTCCGTTTCACTTCAAACACTAATTCTGTTTCTAACAATGCAATAGCTGTTCTTAATTTGTTGCTCTTTGGACACCATCAAACCTCGTATGGTGATTCTTGACTTTAGGCACTTTTCTTTCCCTGGGAAGAACATATGACCTGCATTATACCAGATTAAGAATCTAGAGGAAACACTGTAGCTCTGTACGCCTGTACTTGGGTACACTAATGGAGCATCAGCAAATAGGATGTTAACTATGCTGGCCGTCATCACAAATCAAGCTGAGGTTGAATATTTCTTGGTAAAAAGTCAAAAGATCACCACAGGTATTAAAAATTCTTGTGTTGGGGAACATGGACATCTGCACCAAATTTCATTCCAATCCAGTTGTTTATTCATATTAAATTAAAGCTGCAAGCAGCGTTGGACGGGTCCTCGCATCCGAGCGGCCCGGCTTGCCCACTCATATCCACCAGGAGGTGCTGTAACTGAGAGAGTCAAGTTTCAGGCAGATTGGACCATGTAGAGGCTACTTACACAGCACTTCCTGTTTCATGGCGAGAAATCCAAAATGGCCGCCAAGTGGCAAAAAGATGTCTTTGCGCTCTTTGCGCTCTTTGCGCTCTTTGCGCTCTTTGCGCTCTTTGCGCTCTTTGCGCTCTTTGCGCTCTTTGCGCTCTTTGCGCTCTTTGCGCTCTTTGCGCTCTTTGCGCTCTTTGCGCTCTTTGCGCTCTTTGCGCTCTTTGCGCTCTTTGCGCTCTTTGCGCTCTTTGCGCTCTTTGCGCTCTTTGCGCTCTTTGCGCTCTTTGCGCTCTTTGCGCTCTTTGCGCTCTTTGCGCTCTTTGCCTTTTCCAACAACTTCTTGGTTTTACAGGAACCACCCTTCAACTCCAATCCACTGACACTCCACACCACAGACCACAACCTTTCCACTCCACTATCGTCCTCCGCAAGGTTCCCAGTGGGGATTCGAACCATGACCCTCCACATGACAGACACACAACCTATGTGTGAGCTATCTTTCACACAAGGTCCTTCGTGGACTTTGTTGTAATGATGGTTGAAAGAGGTTGTCATACAGCCAAAGTATGTATATATTGTAAATAAAGCTGCTGTAACAATGTAAATTTCCCCTGGAGTGGGGAGAAATAAAGAACTTTATCTTATCTTTATCTTATCTTATAAAGTGTCAAAAGAGCCCTGGGCTGGATTCGAACCAAAAACCCCCTGGATGAGAGGCAGATAACTTACCACTGCGCTATCCTTCCTACTGGGTGTAACTGTTAGTTTTCGTAAATGATGGTACACAAAACTATTAAGGAGGTGAAGATAATAAAGGTACTAAGGTGGATTTCAACCGGGGACCTTCAACATGCCAGGCAAAAAACTTACCTCTACACCACCTGTCCTACAAGATGCTGCTCTAACTTTGCTTAAATGATGCTAGCAATTAGTACTGGAGCATCCAAAGGACACATAAGAAGTGTGAGTGGGGATTTGAACCATGGCCCTTCAACATGTGAGGCACAGAACTTACCTCTGCACCACATTTCCTACAAGGTGTTGTTGTAAATTGGCTTAAATGATGGCATCAATCAGTACTGGAGCAATCAAAGGACAAATAAAAGGTGTGAGTGGAGATTTGAATCATGTGAGGTACAGAACTTACATTGTAGGTTTGTTTCTGAGACTGAATACACCCAATCTCATCTGATCTGCAAAGCTAAGCAGGGTTGGGCCTGGTTAGTATTTGGATGGGAGACTACCTGGGAATACCAGCTGCTGTAAGCTTTTTACTTCTCCTCACAACCTGAACAAGACACTGCTGGTCATTCACTAGAGACAGCTATCAACTAAAACCTCTTGGTTTCTTTATTATACACTCTATGAGGTGGATAAGCTGCAGCTCATGCTGATTTATTGCTGGTTCTGGTTGGAGCCAAAGAACAAAGGCATCACCTGTTGGAGCAGCTGATGTCCTGCAGCCTCTTCACCACAGAAAGCCTCTGACAGCTTCAATTCTTTACACTGACTGCAAGACACCAATCACATAGGAACATATACATGTGTGGAACAAAGAGCTGAACTGACACTCAACATGTGTTTGACCATTTATTGATAAAGACATTCAAACATGTCTAGAGATAGAACACCAACGCACGGTGTAAGAAAGGTCAGAACAGACTTCACCTGCTCAGGAAACTGAGGTCCTTCGGGGTGCAGGGAGCAATTCTGAGGACCTTTTATGGTTGTGTGGTGGTATCAGCCATCCTGTATGGAGTGGTCTGCTGGAGCAGCAGCATCACGGCTGCAGACAGGAAGAGACTAAAGAAACTGGTTAAGAAAGCAAGCTCTGTCCTGGGCTGGTGTTAGACAGGAGGATGATGACAAAGCTGTTGTCTATCATGGAGGACATCTCCCACCCCCTGCAGGAAACAGGACCATCACCGGCAGCTCCTTCAGGGACAGACTGCTTCACCCACAATGTTTGAAGGAGGTCCTTCCTTCCTGCAGCAGTCAGACTGTGTTCAATCAAACCTGCTCCCAGTAGTTCAGATCACCCATGAAGTAACTGCAATAAAATGTAAATAAGTCAATATGTGCAATTTCACAAGGTTTTTTTTTTTTTTACAAGCATTTCTATTTCTTCTCTAAGGAGAAAGCATCTATTTATATCTGTGCACTGAGTGCTGCTTTTCTTTTTACTTTTTTCCTATCTGCTACTGCCACACTGAAAATTTCCCCACTGCAGAATCTACCTATCCATCCATCTATCTATGGTCCATCGACCTCCCTACCTATCTATCCATCCATCCATCCATCCATCCATCCATCTCTCTCACAGGTGTGGGGGTTGATTCACCTGTTCTCAATCACCTTAATCCACGAAGGCCCGGTTCTTCATTCTTCCGCTCTCTGCCAGACCAGAGACTTTGAAACCAGAACCTTTCTCCTACAATGAGTCTAGTTTCCCCTTTTTGTTTTCACCTTGGTTTAGTTATCCTTTCTGTGTTGGTTTTAGTTTCATTCGTTAAATAAACTCCTTGTAATCTTTGACCTGTGTCTGCAGATGTCCTGTGACACCAATGATCCCATCTGATATTTAGCATGTTTTCAATTATTGGTCCCATTTCTTTAAAAAAAAAAAAAAAAAAAAAAAAAAAGCCCCCTGAAATCTGATCAGATAAATGAATGTGAAACTACTTTGGGTCTGCTGCAGCTGCCTCCCTCTGATCTTGTTCCTGCCCACAGCACAATCTGATCAGTGAAACACTGAAGGACAACTTCAGCATGTAAAACATAAATAAGCAAAGGCTGCAACTCGTGATTATTTTAATTTTAACTTAACTTTATGTGCTGTTCAAAAACTTTATTTTTTCTGCAAATGTGTAGTGATTCCAAATCTTGGTTATTGATCTCCTTGATTACAAAAAAAATCTGTATCGACCCGGAAAAAAAACAAACATGTCAGGCACCCTATGATGTTAACTGTTTGCCTGAATGTTTTTGTTTAAAATCCTCAGTAATAACCTTTGACTGGTTGCTCTTAACCCTGTAAAACTCACTGCTGCAAAAATACAACATCAGCTTATTTTTTAATTACTATTTTCTATTATATATATCTGAAATAAACCCTAATCTGGGGTCTGACAGCAGCGTGAGGTCAAAGAAGCTGCCATCAGCTGCTGCACTTCTGTCCGTCCAGCAGATGGAGCCATGGAGCTGCAGTGAAGTGAAGAGCAGCACAAGGCAACCACCACTTCCATCCACTGACGCATTCAATTTGACTGACGCTAATGTTTTATTGACTTCCAACCACTAAACCAATAAAAGCTGCAAGCAGCGTTGGACGGGTCCTCGCATCCGAGCAGCCCAACTGGCCCACGCATATCCACCAGGAGGCGCTGCAACTGAGAGAGTAAAGTTTCAGGCAGATTGGAGCATGTACAGGCTACTTACACAGCACTTCCTGTTTCATGGCGAGAAATCCAAAATAGCCGCCAAGTGGTGCAAAGATGTGATTAGGGCCGGACTCTGATCATACATGTAAAATTTCAGGCAGATTGGAGCATGTACAGGCTGGTTACACAGCACTTCCTGTTTCATGGCGAGAAATCCAAAATGGCCGCCAAGTGGCACAAAGATGTGATTAGAGCTGGACTCTGATCATACATGTAAAATTTCAGACAAATTGGAGCATGTACAGGCTAGTAAGACAGCACTTCCTGTTTAATGGCGAGGAATCCAAAATGGCCACCAAGTGCCACAAAGATGTGATTAGGGCCGGACTCTGATCATACATGTAAAATTTCAGACAAATTGGAGCATGTACAGGCTAGTTAGACATGACTTCCTGTTTCATGGCGAGAAATTCAAAATGGCCGCCAGGTGGTGCTATGACAGTGAGTCTATATCGACCTATGGATGTGATTAGGGCTGGACTCTGATCACACATGTAAAGTTTGGGGCAGATTGATGCATGTCCAGGCTAGTTAGACAGCACTTCCTGTTTCATGGCGAGACATCCAAAATGGCCGAATTCTGGTGGTCACCATGGCCACGCCCTCAGACTGTTGTGGAGCGTTTTGATAACATTTGATCACCCATGACTGGCGTACATCCTGACCAAGTTTGAGCTCTCTCAGCGTTACGCTGTTTGAGTTAATAATTTTTGGAAATGTCCAAAAATGACAAAATATGAATCATATTTCAAAATGGCCGCATTCCGTGGCTCGCCATTTCCACGCCCTCAGACTTTTGCAGAGCGTTTTGATAACTTTTGATCACCCATGACTGGAGTACATCCTGGCCAAATTTCAGCTCTGTTGGGGTTACGCTGTTTGAGTTTATAGCTTTTCAAAATGTCTAAAAATGACCCAAAATTTAAGGTTGGTGTTAAATTCTAGAAAGAAGAAGATTAAAGAAAGAAAAGACATAAAAAAGAAGCAATTAAATAAATGGGACAAAGTAAAGACAATTAAACTTTAATAAAGTGTGGGGGAAAAAAGATGTAAGAAATGTAAGAATTGTATGTAATAAATAAACAGGAATTTTGTAAATAAGTGTTGTAGTCTTTTGCATTTAATTGACGGATAGAGGTAGTGAGAGACAGCCAGACAATGGGGTAGAAATAAAAATGAGAACAACTAATATAGCACGGGATTGCGAGCGGGAATCGAACCAGGGCCTCAACATTGAGGACCTACTACATGCGTCAGTGGTTTAACCCGCAGCGCTATATGATCACACGTGTTGGCTGTCAGCAAAGGTGCATCAATGTAATAGAAAGTCTAGAGGTAGGGTTTCGAGTTGGAGAGGAAGGTCCTGACAGTAGCAATGTACGAAAAGAATTTATTAAAAAAATAAAATTTTTTCATAATTTAATAATAAGTCAGACTAACCCAAAAAATTCCAAAAATAAAGTTGTTTTTCCGTCCGCATCGTCGATATAGCTACCCTAAAGGTACTCTTTTTCAACCACGATATAGCTACCCTAAAGGTACTCTTTTTCAACCACGATGCGGACGGAAAAACCGCGAATTAATTTCTCAGAATATTCGGCTGCTTAGTATTAAAATTAAAAATATTTATGTGTCATATTAAATTTCCCGATTTTTCATTCCATCTGTAAGGACCTTGCTCATTAGCCCTAACCCTACCCCTTGAGTTTCTATTGGATTTATACACGTTTTCAAGACAAGAACATGTGTGCTCATGTAGCTCTACGGGTTACGCCTCTAACGTATGTACTAGGTCCCCGCCGCTGAGGCCCGGGTTCGACTCCCGCTTGTATACCCCATGCTGTATGAGCTGGCCTACCTCTTATGTCTAACCCCGTTGTCTGGCTGTCTCTCACTACGCCTATCCAAACAAAAAGTGAAAGAAACTACTACACTTATTTAAATAGTTAAATGTTTATTTACAAAATAACATCTTAAAGACAATAACACTTTCACTAGGAATTAAACACAATTTCCTATGAAAACCTTAAATATACAATTACACATTACAATCTACTACAAGTTCTTCACATTACAAACTACAAGACTTTAAACATTTACTATTGAAAATAATATTTTAACTCATCACATGCAATAATACTTTTCACTCAACAATTACACATTCAAAAGACAAAACAGTTGGACATCTAATCTAATATTATAAAATCATAAAGAATGACAAAAGACCAAGACTAAACTTTTAAGATGAATCTAAATACAAACAATTTGAAAAACACCAGTGACACTTTTGAATATCTAATTACACAGAAGACACAATAACAAAATCCAAAAAAAAAAAAAAATTTACATATCTTAAAACGTTTTCTATTCTGAAACAAAAACATCTGGTTGTTTCTTCAAACACTTCCTCTTTCAATGTTCTGGGTTGCACTATGAATTGATTTACTAATAACTCTTTTCTCAAAACTGCTTCCCTCATCAAGTCTACTAATACTTGAAATCATTGATCAAACTCATGTTACCTTCTGATCACCACTAACTATACTTTTCAGTGAATACAATCAAAGTTTCTTCACCATTTCTAAATTGCACACAGGTGAATGTCTCACCAAAACTCAAATGGATACTCTAAATGTGAAATCAAGACTCATGTTCACAACTTTTAAGGCTTCGATTAAACAGAAATTTCTAACTAGCACAGAAGTACTAAGACACTTTGCACATTTCAGTCCTCAGACTATCTGACATTTGAAACTAACAGACAACTACACATGGACATAGAAGACACAAGTCCTTGGACTATCTGAAGGTTCTACTTTACAGACAACTACTGTGAAATTTCGAAAATTTCAGCCCTCAGACTGTGTGAAAGCTCATCTCCTCAGGACTCAAGAGGTCTGTACACTTTGAAAATCTTGGAAATCAGGGTTCAACCCTCCAGCACAAAGCCTAAAGTCCAACCTCCTCACAAAAACTGTCGAGTCCAAACTCAAGTTAAAAATTAAAGCTGCAAGCAGCATTGGACGGGTCATCGCATCCTTGCTGGTCGGCGAATCCACGCACGTCCACCAGGTGACGCTGCGATCAAGACTTTAATGTCGGCCTATGGATGTGATCAGGAATGGACTCTGATCACACATGTAAAGTTTGAGGCAGATTGGAGCATGTTTAGGGCAGTTACACAGCAGTTGATGTTTCATGGCGAAGCATCAAAATTCAGGAGGCCGCCATGGCCACGCCCTCAGACTTTTGCGGAGCATTTTCATAACTTTTGATCAACCATGCCTGGAGTACATCCTGGCCAAATTTCAGCTCTCTCGGTGTTACCCTATTTGAGTTTATAGCTTTTAAAAATGTACAAAAATGACCCCAAATCGTCAAAACATATGACATATAATTCAAAATGGCCGACTTCCTGTTGGGTTTTGGGCATGGGTGTCAATTACATTTTTGTGTGTCTTGACGAGTTACATATGCCTACCAAGTTTCATAATTCTAGGTGACACGTACTGGCCGTAGTAACTGTTTGAAATTTTCCAGGTGGCGCTATGGAGCCATTTTGCCACACACATGTGCAGTTTCCCTAAAATATCACATGGGTTGCCGGTCCAGATATGTGTGGCAATTTTGGCGAGCATTTGAGCATTTTTAACCTGTCAAAAAGTACTTTGTTTATTACGGCAACAATACATTGCCACGGCAACAGCGTTTCATGAATCATCAAAATCTTCACACTGTGGCATCGTCAAGGTGTCACCACTCACCTGACCAATTTTCAGAATGATATGACAAAGTTTCAGGCAATGGCACGTGCAAATGTAATGACAATTTCTTCCTGTTGCCAATAGGTGGCGCTATGAGTATTTCTACATTTATGAGTGTGGATGTGTTCAGAACCGGACGGGTGTCCGTCACATGAAGTTTGGTCCAGATTGGACCCTTTCCAGCTGAGATATAATAAATTCAATTTTCATGGCGAGAAATCGAAATTCGCCGTGCTGCCACAGACACGCCCCTTGACGACGAGTCACCATTTTCTCTGGGAATCATCATCAACATGTTCAGTCTTATGTCACCACATTTGAGGTGAATCTGATCAAGGTGCTAAGAATAGTACATCAAAGTGTAAAAAAATGTCTATTTCCTGCTACCACAAGGTGGCGCTATGCCTGTCAATGTATACAAATACATGGATGTCGTCAGGGCAGTACACTGATCATACATGTAAAATTTCAGGCAGATTGGATTATGTACAAGAGATTTAGACCCCACTTCCTGTTTCATGGCAAAGGATCAGTATTTTTGGGAGTCGACATGGCCACGCCCTTTGACTTTTGCAGAGCATTTTGATAACGTTTTATCAGGTTGGGCTGTTGCATATACTGGCCAAATTTGGCATCTCTCGGACTTACCCCCGCTGAGTTATTAATCTCAAAAAATTTACAGCTAATTCAAGATGGCCGACTTCCTGTTGGGTTTAGGGCATGGCCATGATTGACTTTTTTGGGTTTCCTGTTGTGCTGAATATGCATAAAAAATTTTGTAGCTGGAGATGAAACACTTTGCCAGTTGGCCTAATGACCACTTTTTGCAACTTTGTAGGGGGCGCTATGGAGCCTTTTTGCCACACACATGCGCACCTCCCCTAAAATATAAAATTTTTCGCCAGTCCTGATGAGAAAAGTGCAATTCATTGTCCCGGAGAAAAAATAAAAATGATAAGAAACCCGACCAATTCCAATAGGGTCTTCGCACCATTCGGTGCTCGGACCCTAATAAATAATTCCTTGCATTCCAATAGGGTCTTCGCACCATTCGGTGCTCGGACCCTAATAATAAATAATTCCTTGCATTCCAATAGGGTCTTCGCACCGTTGGTGCTCGGACCCTAATAATTCCTTGCATTCCAATAGGGTCTTCGCACCATTCGGTGCTCGGACCCTAATAATAAATAATTCCTTGCATTCCAATAGGGTCTTCGCACCATTCGGTGCTCGGACCCTAATAATAATTCCTAGGGTTTCAATAGGTTCCTCGCACCACTTCGTGGTGCTTGGACCCTAATTACAAATGTGAACCGCATGATGGCATCAAAGGAAAACTACATGGATTGCCAAAGTCAGCACACTTGGTGCCATGAGAACGATGACTGTCTGCATGAAATGTGCACCAGTCCATCCAGTAGATGTCGAGATATTTCACTGGCTAAGTGAAAACTTTGACTTACACATGGCACCGTAATAAGTCAGGTACTGTCAGGAGGTTTCATCTTCAGGGGAACATAAATATTTGGGCAAAGCATCATGGCGATCCATCTAGTTATTAGGATTGGAACACTTAAACAAACCTTCAGTCACTTGTCGCTCATTAAGATCATGTCTTGTCAAATGTTTGCCCTGATGAAGGGTAGCGGCCAATAGTTTTTATTATGAAAAGACTCAACCTAAGTCTGAAAAGCAGCAGGATAAATCTGTGTGGAAAGAGAGGCACTCAGCCGTCTATGACCCCGACTTCCCTCACCACTGCTGAGGTGCCCTTGACCACTTTGGCTGTTAACCTCCTGCTGCTTTAGTGGAGCTGCTTAGTGGCCAACAGAGCAGCCTGTGGTTGTACTGGACGACTTCCAGGTGTTAGTAGGTCAGAGAAACATTCTTTAAAACTATATCACCACTATGTATAACAAAGGATAGAGAAAATATTACAATATATTGGATGCACCTTTGCATGTAACCCATTTAACCCAACTGCCAGCAGGTTTGAAAGGCATGTTATATTTAAAATCCCCAAGATTATGCTATTTATCAGAGCCAGAAACTGCAAAAACAGATGGATTTTCACATATGCAATGGTCTTTCAACAAATGTGATATTATGGTCTTGTCAGGAATATTTTCCATATCTGAGCTTACAATTGTGGTATTTCATCAAATCTGTTTATTCTATAAGTTTCATATAAAACTTTGCCAAAAATAAAGCATTTGCACCAATTGTATTCCATAAAAAACAAAAATTCTTTACCTCGTCGGCACATCGGATAAGTCATTAGTGACTTATTTGCAACCATGAGTCACGTGACAAATATTCAGGGACTATTTAATTGAAGTTGACTGAAGTGCAGGCAGATAGGAGACAAGAATGGAAACAGGTTAATAATGTAGGTAAAATATAAATGGAATAATGTATCTATTGTATGTTGAACCACATTTTTTCCAGTACTGGCAACACCAGTGGGCACTTGGAAAAATGTTGTGTTTTGCTTGTCTCATTTTTTGCACAAAAGACATTTTTGAGTCCTCTCTACTTCTAGCCATGGCTGTGTTGTTTCCACTGAGATGCAAATCTTGTTACTGCAGTGAAAAATGAGCCCACAGACAGCAAAAATGTGACAAATGATTAAAAAAAACACCCAAAAACTGGGAGTTCAGAAGGTTAAGCATTGTGCTATTTTTGTTAAATGGAATACATACAGCATCTTAAATCTTAAATTTTAAATGAATGTTTTAAATGTGTGTTAAGGTTATGTTTCATATTTAAACTAAATATAAATATAAGTCAATGTAATACAGATGCGTAGATTAAATACACGCAAGTCTGTAAATTTAACTGGCCTAACTCACTAGAGAACTGATGATCAAATCATTTTACAAGCATCAAGAAAGCTTCATTTTCTTGAGTAAATAATTCAGTCTGCGTCTGTTACTGGAGTCACCAAACTTCCTCACTGATGTCAAGGAAACTGCATTATTATTTCCTTGTCGTTATGGGTCAGCGGAGCAGAGAGACGAGTACAGAGTCGCTCCATTCGGGCCTATTGAAGCGTTCCTGCCATATCGAATACAGAAGGACACGTCAGTTGTTCATTTTTCCCAACCGCTGGTGTCCTATGTCACACACACACATGCACAAGCACATACACACACACACTGAAGCAATTAGCAGCAGCCTTGTGGTTAAATAATGGACTGTAGGCATTCCTGGTGATTTCTGTGGAGGAAAAAAACGATACTTCTATCCACTTTTTCTACAGCATCCATGTGTTTCATCTTTCATAGCAGACATCAGTGCACTCCTTCCACACCCAGACTGTCAACAAATCTTTACCACAAACATCTGAATAAACTGGGGTCGCTATCCAATTGTAAAAGTCCGCAGGGAATAAACCCTTGCCAGCTGAAATCTACAGTTACTGAATCCATCAGCTAAAAATATTTGGACGTTTTTAGTGGTGGCCTCGAGCTAGTCGGTAACACTGCGTCAATATGTCTAAATACCAAAGACGTCTGATTACAAGGCTTGTAAAACTTCATTTAACAAGGGAGTAGATTACTGAGTATGCCTTTGTGCTGCGCTCTGCTTTCTAATGCTCAGCTTTACTCATGTTCACACCTGGGAACTACCCAGTACAAACACAGACCTCTACTATTAACCACTGAGCTGCTCCAGTGGAACAACTTCAGGCTTCAAGCATAGTTTGCAAAATCTAATAAGATGTTGCTTCATTTTCCCGAAAAACAAGATCAGACATCCTTTGTTAAGCTCTGTCTGTCTGAAAAATATTAGCTAGGTTTGGAGAAAATAAAAACGCACCATGAATACCAAATGCTCAGGTGGTAATGATGTATGTACTATCAACTGGACTGCAACAGGAGGCCGCTGCACATAAAGAATCGCACATGTATAAACAAGCCGCAGGCAACCAGAGAGTCAAGGTTTAGAAACTGCTGAGGGGCAGAAAGAAAGGACCGAAAACTGGGAGAGGATAATTCCTGACAGATTATTCCTTTACCAGATGATATGCTCAGCTTTTCCATAGACACAGCCATGTACACGCAGACGTGCACAGACATCTTACGCTTCTTTGTAGTGTCTTTCATGAAACAGTCGCATTTCTCCAGAGAGGGATACATTTTGTGTGTGCATGTGTGTGCGTGTCAGTAATGGTAAATGCATTAACAATGAGAAAAAAGGGGTGACGACTCCACAAGAAAGAGACAGGACACAAAGGATTGACAGACAAGAAACACACCAGCGTCTGATGTGTAGGACCTTTGCAATAAACCACCCTGCGTCTGACTTATTTCTGCACCATTTCCTTCCATTCTCTCTCTGCTCTTGTTTCATTGAAACCTCATATTTTCGACCAAACATCCACATCCCGTTTGTGATCTGGACTCAGTTTCCACTGCGTGCCTCTCAACAACCAGCTTTTCTGAAAAAAACGAAGCAGAGAAACCATAAACTGCCTGACTCAGCATCAGCAAAATAAAGTAAATTGCTCCCTGAACGCAATGCTAAAATCTTCTGCAGGCTTTTATATGCGGGGAAGTCTAATAACAGCCTCTTCTTTCCCTCTCAATCATCCTGCTGTCTTTGTTTCACCTTACTGTCTCCGAGGGTGGCTGCCAAATCAGAGGTTGTTAGGATTTTATCTCAGTGTAATTCTCATGGAAAACATTGGGGAGGTAAATAAGTAATACAGTTGCTTCTTACAAAAACTGCTGTCAGGCTTGATCTAGTGCAACCATGTCCTCCAAAGCTCCAAACTTTCAGCAGCTGAAGACTTTGTTGCACTGGAAGGATCCCAAGTATGACTGAGTTGAAATGTATGAAAGCGAAGCAGAGAGGGAGCATGATGAAGAATCAGCAGTCTGACCGTGAATAAATAAAGATTTGAAAAAAAGCCCCCTTAATCCTTTTAAACATAACCTTTCTCTTAACAATGCTGAGAAGGAGATAAATTCTAGTTTGACACCAGACATTAGTCATGGAAGCACTGTGAAGCTGGAGATGTTGCACACTCAGGGTTCAAACATGCAGGAAAGCCTGTATAAGTATGTATAAGGTAAACTGTCTGCAAGCAATCATTTTTAAATAATGTATACAATGATGATTGGACAATGTGGAACTGGTTGCTAGAAGGCTGTGATGTTACTTTCAGCTGGAGCAGGTGAAAAACCAGAAAGAGCTCACTAAACTACTTTAAAAACTGCTCAGCACCAAACAACATACAACTATTTGGTGAACATATTGGAGCACTTAGCTTCTAAAAGACTTATATTTCCCTTTGGAGATGGTAAAGACCAAAATCAAACTAAATGAGGGTGGAGTTTTGGACCTTTTTGGACAACAAACAAACATTAATGTTGATTGGTAACGACCGCATGTGCAACTTAGAATATGTCAGTGTTGTGTCCAGAGCTTGTTCAGTTGCCTTTCTTCTGTGTAAGACTGTTTTCCGGTTGTGTTCCCTTTAATACTTCTGAACCAAGCCTTTATCCAAGATAGATACTTACTCAGACCCACCTGACGCAACCCCTGGCTGGTTATCTCTGCAACACATTACCATAATCTAACTGAGATCCAAATCCCAGCTGCAGAGGGGGGTGTTACCGCAAAAATCGTTTTAATGTCATTTTAAGGAGTGAGAATAATTGAAAGGGAAACACATTTTGACTTGCTGCTTGTTGGAGCTTTGTCTGCCAGGAAAGCAAAGAAGCACATTTCCCATAATACCAAACAGACTCCTTGAACTTAAACTTAAATCTGCAGAAGTGAGTTTTTTTTTTGTTGGGCATGTGTAGGGAAAAACATATTCACTGCAAAAGAAGTCTATGACACAGCACCTGCCAGGAAATATTCTGGCACGCACCACACTGAAACAGTTGCTTTTGCCCATAGGTGGATCCTGTTACCTTCGGACAGAGCCAGGCTATTTGTTCCGTCTTGTTTCCAGTTTTCATTCTAAACTAAATTGGCTGCTTGCCCTATCTTTAAATGCATACACATGAAAGTACTACTCTTAATTTCTTCACGTGACTTGATCCCTTGTCTTTCCGATGTTTACGAAAGATGAACCATGAAAATACCGAGGCCAGGTAAACAAGTGTATGTGTCCAAAAACACATTGGAATGAAGAAGCAAAGTGAGATCCATTATGTATATCCACAAACCTTGAGCAGAGTCAATGCACTTTGTCTTCCCAATTTGGGTTTGTAAACAAAGTTTGCATAAGTAACTCATCAGTCTGTCTCATAAATCTTAATCATAGGATGCAACCTTCCACCTCTTAGTCATTGCCACGTACCCCGAATGACCTCCTTTCCCTTGGCTCTGCTACTCCACATTTTCCCCAGGGAGACTCTAACCTTTCCCCCATTCCACCTTTTCCCGTTCAGTTCTATCTTTTTTTCCCTCTTCTCTTCTCTTCTCTTCTCTTCTCTTCTCTTCTCTTCTCTTCTCTTCTCTTCTCTTCTCTTCTCTTCTGGCACTACTCTTGTTGCTTCTGGCTGCAATCACTTTTTCTCACTTCTTTCGTTATTTTCTGTTTAAATCTGTCTGTCATTGCCTTATTTGTCCCAATAACAGCACTTTATATAGCCTTATCTGTCTGCTTTGGTTCTTTTTTGTGTATTTGTTGGCAACAGCAGCAGTCTGTGTTGCTAGTCTGTCTGTTTGTCTCTCCGTCTGCATATGCATCTTTCTCTACTTGCTGTTTCCTCCACTGCCTTCTCTTTTCACTCATTCACTTTCACATTTAATCTATTTTCCTCTGCTGCACACACACACCTCTTTTTCTCCCTCTCAGCCAGGGAACGTTGTACTGGTGTTGAGTTTCAATACAGTAGGAAATATTTTCAACCATGCAGGAAATGTCTGAACTGCTAGAATCGTTCTCCTCTCATGCTCACCCACACACACATATATACAGTACGTATACTGGGGCACACTTGTCGTAAAAATACTAACCTAATACAAAATGAAAACCAGAGTAAAGAGACATGGTTTTAAGAGCTGGACAGTATGTAATTTCATTTAATTTAACATACAGACGTGGGAGGGGGAGCCAGGCTGCAAACGGGAATGGCACCATAGAAGAAAGGATCTGTCAGAGGGAATAGCAGCACCAGAAATAGCAGGATTCCCATCAGATACGAGAAGAGCAGAGGTGGGCGTTGAGGGTGTTGCAGGGCAGAGGTGACGTCAGGCAAACCCTGGCTGTTACAGAAGGAATGGCACAAAACTGGACCCACATGACCTTCAGAGACACAGATTACAGATTTAATGAGCCGTGAACTGGAGGTTAGTATGTCTGCAAGGAAATGTGCAGTTCACTCCACAGCTCACCAGTTCTCATGAATATGAAGGCAGTGAAGGCACCAAACAGAGTTGTGTACAAGATGTCAGGCTGGCTGCTGCCAGGCCTAGGTAGTGATCTCCCCCTCCCTCTCATCTTCTTTCCTTTTAGGGCAGTCCAGCAGGGCAGGAGGAGCGACAGGTGTTCTCCATCTGCCACAATCAGCCAGCTCAGGAACAGGTGGAATGCAACCAATCAAGCTTCATCCATTCTGCAATATAACCAGACGCCTCCCATCTCTCAGTGCCGGATCATGATACAGCTCGTAATGGTTCACAGCTTGATTTACCAGCCATTCTGTTTGTTGCACTACAAACCTGTTAACCTCCGTTGTCCTCCTTTGTTCCAGCTCCGGACCCACCTGTTCCTGCCGTCAACACTGGACCCTGGTTATCACCTCAGAGAAAAGGAAACACTCACCTGTGCCGACTCCCTCCTCCTGGCGTCCTTCCCCACTCACCTGTCGCTGCTTCACGCCATCCAGCATCAGGCCCAAAGCCCGCTGCTCCAAACCCTGGCTGCCACCGCTGTGAACCACTTCTGAGCATTCCTAGTATAATTCGTGAGTTTGTAGACCAGTCATAGTTATAGCTCTCGTTAAGAGCACCGTATTTTGAGAAAACTTCTTTTGTAGTTACCTCTCGCTATTCTCGTAAAGATAGCCTCGTGTCTTGTTTTGTATTCCTGAGATTGGCCTTTCTCGCCTTGGTGTTCCCTACCGCGAGTTAGTGATTATTTAGTCTTGTTACAGTACCTCCCGGCCCCTAGGTGCCGCTGTAAGATCCAGAGCCTTTTGTTCCGTTTCCTGTTGAAGTCCTAGTTTCCGCTTGTAGTCCTAAAAACCTTTGTAAATAAATCAGTGTTGCATTCACAGACCGTCTGTTCATTTCCTGCACCTGAGCCACCCTGAACTCCGTATCACAAGAACTGCATCCCTATAACAAAAAATAGAACAAAGTCAGTATGATTAATACTAACTCTATCCATCCATGTGGGAAAAGGAAAGATGATGCAATGCCATGCAATGTACTAAAATTGAGAAACCATGCATCAGCCATAGAAATTACAGGTTTTTGCATCTTACATAACTTGTTTTGCTTACAATGTGGTTTACCTGAGGAAATGTAAGCTAACTCACCTGCCACCACAAGGATAACACTCGTGCTGTCCTTGCCGAGGCGCCGTTGTTCTATAACATGGTGGAAATGAGCTGAAACACAGTAAAGTAAACATGAACTGTGGTAAAAACCATTCAAGCAATTTAATGTAGCGCTTACTATCATGTACGGCACACAACAGAAGTTAGCACACTATCACTTTTTTTGTCAGATGATTCAAAGCTGGATTGCCTCTGAATAGTGCATAAAGTCAGTACTTTACTGCAATTCAGATGTTGTGTTTTTTCCAATACTTTGTATGCCAAACTTTATCTTTAATAACTCTCAATCCTCATCGGCATGGAGGATTCAAAATGTCTAAAGAGCTGCTCTGCTGCAACAGGCAGTGTGCTTTGGATCATTACCATGCTGGAATATTCCTCCTCTGCCAAGCCTCTGAAGGCTGGAAGTCATCTTGTCAGCTAGTACTTTAGTACATCCACAGACATTCATGTTGCCATCTATAAATGTCATCTCCCAACACATTTTTCACTCATGAAGCTCCATCTCATCACAATGCCACCTGTGTACTCCACTGCCAGGACTGTGCATTCACTGTGGTAGTCCTGATCATGTTCATGCAAAACTTGTAAGATCCCATCTGAACTGTACAAATATATCTTGGTGTCATCTGAACAAATTCCATGCTCCCAATATTCATCAGGCAACACAGTTTAATCCTGAACTTTAGTGTCAAAAAGCAAGCAAGGATGATTTTTTTGTTGTATTCACATTATGAATTGTCCTTCACGCAGTCTGAGCTGTTGCTCAGTGTCCAGTTTTGAGTGATAATCCCTGTGCCTAGTCTGAAGCACTGATCTATCTGTGCATCACCACCACGGTTCTGAGTAGTGGTACTATGGTTTATTCCATACCTCCTAACTAATCCTGAAACTTCATTTGAGACATTTTCTTGTTGTTCACCAACCTTCCTGTATGCTGTTTCATCTTTGTGAAGTTTCACAATCAGCTTTAGAAATTCTTCTTGCAATAGTTTTCCATTTAGAACCATGATGCAGACAAGCAGATAGACACACCCCGTAGGTCCAAATTGATCATTTTATAACCATATTCATGCTATTAGGCTAACTGAAAATCACAGACATTCTCAAATTTGTTTCAAAGATCACAGATTTTGTTACTAATACAGGTGTATTTACTTTTGTTGCACAGAGTTTTTAATCTGGGGCCTGAACTGTCCATACATACTATCCAAAGGATCTGTTTTTATTGTTAAGAAGAGTAAATGCTCTGCTTGTCATGTTAGAAGTTACACAGACATTGAGAGATGATGCAGTTTTGCACAGGATTGTACTTACTTCTGTTGTATACTGTATTTTGCCATAAAGAACTAAAGTAAATAAAGCAGCAGTTTAATTGTTTTTAATTCATCATCAGTCACAGTGTTTGCCATGAATTTATACCAAGAATTTATCTAAAATGTAAATCTGACTTGTTTTCAGTCTGAAAATCTTGTTGCCATACCAACACCAAAGAACAGCGGAGCCACGCAGATGGCAGCTGTGGGTCCAGCGCAGGGCACCAGCATGGGCAGCATGGCTCCTCTGAACACCAGCTCCTCTGTCACTGGCGCCACCACCTGGTTCCTGAGCCACACTGCATCTCTCACGCACAGCCTCCAGGACTGAACATCTGGGAAAATAAAGCCGAGACTTTACGATGACATATAATGCATGGGAGCACATATGTAAAAACTCTCCAGCCTCCAACATAACATTTAAGAGAGACAAACGCACCGAGTGCAGACTGCAGTTCCCCGGTGAAGCCATCAGGGTCGTCCATAGCAGAATGAATGAAGGGACCAAGATAAAAAACCTGCTGTGTAGAGTAAAATAGTTGTTTATGACTTCCAGGGGAAGTAAATGAAAACAAGATTAAAGACGAGGATCTGTAAACCACAAGGCATATTTTGAGTGTATGATTTAAACATGCCCATGGGACATAACTGCAAAATGCAGAACTTTAATGGGAGTTGTAAAGTCATATATGTTTTTGTAGGAATGGAAATTTAATCT